>NC_079169.1:6655066-6777566 GCF_947568905.1 Ostrea edulis | reverse complement strand
AAATTCTGAAATTGGATAGAAAAAAAGTTGTTCATGTCGAAGGAAATTACTAGCTGCACAGTTCATCTACTTTCTTCTCTTCTGTCTTTGTTTTTCGTAGTTTCAATAACATTATGACAAGAGGTGGTGTTACTAGTAACGTTTTAATATTGATAAGGATACTCGCATTGGATGCAGTAAGTCACGCCCTTTTTTATATTCTAGACTTTAGATAGAACATAAATGCCTTTTCTTATACTGTATTGACAAATCTTTGACATATTCTGACATCAAAATTCCTTATTATTTCATACTTTGGTTTCAAGCATTATAATGAGAAAGTTTCTTAGAAATGTAGAGGTGGATCAAGCGATAAACGACACCTTGCAGACAATCGGTGCTGGACTAGAACAGCATGGTTCGACTAATTCATGAAACCTTTACGGAATTCAGTGTAAAATTTCAACCCTTATTTTAAATTTTCATGTAGAGTTCCTTATCATATTACAAAACAAACTGTCCCTCTCATTTACAGTCATAAACGCCGTTTCTGACATCCCCCCTAGAACTGACTGATTCTAAGAGTTCCAGCGGGACCCCGGCTCCCTCTCCTCTAGAACTCACCGATTCTAAGACTTCCAGCGGGACGCCGGCTGCTATGGAGACAAACATCTTTTCCTTTGTTAAGAAGTCCGATATTTCCTGTAGAACATCCGCCACTAGGTGGGGCTTCACAGCCAGCACCACCAAGTCACTCCTCTCCACCACCTCAGCGTTACAGGTGGTGGTCCCGATGCCCTGTTTCTGTTGACGGAAGTTTGAAATATAACTGTCTGAAGACAACGAGGAACAACAGTAACGATTATTAACACAGGTACATTCGACAGCAACAACCGTTAGAATGCAAAAATATTTATATTGCCAATGTTTTCAGGAGGCATGTTATAACAGAGAAATTTGATATTGATGAAAAGTGGGGGATATGTACCACAATATTTTGAAATTTACAACTTTCAAATTTACTTTATCAGTAAAAAAACAAATGCAGTTTTAGTAGAAAGTAATTCGGGGGAAAAATTAAAACCCCTGCTGGACTCCAACCCGTGATCTACAGTTCAGCAGTCGACGTGCTAACCTACTGAACTACTTAGCTAGGCAATGGTATTCAAAATAAATAGACAAATATTGCTGATATTTATATTTTCATCCATGTTTTAAAAGGAAGTCAGCCATTATGACCATATAGAGTGCATCCTTAACCTTCCTTTCTTTACCAAATGAAATGATAGCTATTTCTCATGAATGTGAACAATGCGCGTATGAATCTTGATAAAAATAGTACGACTATTCTAACAGCTGGGAATACCGACAGAAATGAAAGTAAAATGTAAATATAAAAAATATAAATTTCAGTTTTGAAAATACGGGAGTGTATATAAACAGTACCGCTTCACGTCGGTATACTTTTCATGATTCAACAAAAATGCATAAAGCGCCGCAGTTCAAACCCTGTATTTTCAAAATTTTAAACAGATTCTCGACAAATTATACGTATTGTTATAGACAGATTATACGTGTTGTTATAGACAGATTATACGTGTTGTTATAGACAGATTATACGTATTGTTATAGACATATTATACGTGTTGTTATAGACAGATTATTCGTGTTATTATAAACAGATTATACGTGTTGTTATAGACAGATTATACGTGTTGTTATAGACATATTATACGTGTTGTTATAGACAGCTTATACGTGTTGTTATAGACATATTATACGTATTGTTATAGACATATTATACGTGTTGTTATAGACAGATTATACGTGTTGTTATAAACAGATTATACGTGTTGTTATAGACAGATTATACGTGTTGTTATAGACAGATTATACGTGTTGGTATAGACAGATTATACGTGTTGTTATAGACAGATTATACGTGTTGTTATAGACAGATTATACGTGTTGTTATAAACAGATTATACGTGTTGTTATAAACAGATTATACGTGTTGGTATAGACAGATTATACGTGTTGTTATAGACATATTATACGTATTGTTATAGACAGATTATACGTGTTGTTATAAACAGATTATATGTGTTGTTATAGACAGATTATACGTGTTGGTATAGACAGATTATTCGTGTTGATATAGACAGATTGTACGTGTTGTATAAACAGATTATACATGTTGTTATAGACAGATTATTCGTGTTGGTATAGACAGATTATACGTGTTGTTATAGACAGATTATACGTGTTGATATAGACAGATTATACTTGTTGTTATAGACAGATTATATGTGTTGTTATAGACAGATTATACGTGTTGTTATAGACAGATTATACGTGTTGTTATAGACAGATTATACGTGTTGTTATAGACAGATTATATGTGTTGTTATAGACAGATTATACGTGTTGTTACAGACAGATTATATGTGTTGTTATAGACAGATTATACATGTTGTTATAGATAGATTATATGTGTTGTTATAAACAGATTATACGTGTTGTTATAGACAGATTATACATGTTGTTATAGATAGATTATATGTGTTGTTATAAACAGATTATACGTGTTGTTATAGACAGATTATACATGTTGTTATAGACAGATTATACGTGTTGTTATAGACAGATTATACATGTTGTTATAGACAGATTATATGTGTTGTTATAGACAGATTATGCGTGTTGTTATATACAGATTATGTGTATTGTTATAGACAGATTATATGTGTTGTTATAGACAGATTATACGTGTTGTTATAGACAGATTATACATGTTATTATAAACAGATTATACATGTTGTTATAGACAGATTATACGTGTTGTTATAAACAGATTATACGTGTTGTTATAGACAGATTATACGTGTTGTTAGGAAAATATCCATTATTACCTTCATGACGTCTAGGACAGATTGTGACGTGTCGCTGGCCACCATCTTCTGTGGCTTCACAATGCCTGAATATTAAAATCACACGTCAAACCAAAACTATAACTGTCCTAATGGGACGTATACCCCCATGAGGCACATTGAAAATTATTCATATTCATATTCAAAACTGCTTAATGTTATGCCATCGTAAGAACAGTTAGTGGTAAGAATAAGTATCTAATTATTCAACAATGGGAAAATGCAACTGCTACTGTACATATTTTCTTCAAATGACCTTGAAATTGACTAGGTAACGTTGGCATAGAGTTTTGACCACTAACAGTCTGTACAACCAATGCTCCCCATCCGCCAAAAATCCCAATATTTCAAGCGCGCCAAAATCACTCGATAAGCAGTATGATAGCAATAAAAGAATGTACATAAAAGCCAAACCTCTCTTAAAGTTGGACAGAATAAGTGTATGCATTTACATAGTGTACACCATTTCCACAATTTTTTGGGAGTGGGGGTAGAATAAATGGTGTTAGAGCACAATCTGCAGACAAAATATTTTTATGAACAGACATGCTCCAAAATTCGTTTGCTTTCATACTGCTTATCGAGTGATTTTGCGATGGTAAAAATCTAATTCATTCATTGTCTCAGTAAAGGAAGTACATAATTAAGTTAGTTAGCAAAGTACAAAAGCAACAAATGGCGGGACAATTTTACCAAAGATAGGTCTCTAATAGTCAACGACTGTGTGAATTTTAGAAGACCTTTGGTTGGATGCAGGTGTTTTGGAAATGGGATGAGATTCCTATTGTCTCTGAAAATCTTACGATTAGACCTTGCGAGGTTTGGCGGAGGTCATCGTGCGACATTAGACATTAGCTGGGCACTTGAAGACATTGACCTACTTATTGATCAATCTAAAATAATCACAAACAATTCAACACCCCCCCCCCCAATACTTTCTCAATTTGGATGTCTCCAGTTGTTTAGTACATCCATACAATCTTGCTAGAGATTAATTGTGTAGTAAAAACGTGTTGATTATGTACCAGTATGAGACGATAACTTTTGAAAATAAGGCGCTTGGCGAAGGATGATATTTCGGTCAGTGGGACACTTGAAGTCAGTGGCCTACTTGTATCAAAGTCTTATCTGGAAAACGCTTAAGTTTACTATATTAGAAGACAC
Organism: Ostrea edulis; assembly: GCF_947568905.1. Lineage (NCBI taxonomy): Eukaryota > Metazoa > Mollusca > Bivalvia > Ostreida > Ostreidae > Ostrea > Ostrea edulis. Next base: position 6,773,493 of record NC_079169.1, on the reverse strand, counting down.
TGACCCTGAATACTAAAAGCAGACGATCCACGCCTACTCACACACAGGCATCAAGTTCATTAAATCATTGGCCAAATTTAATCAAGCAAGCTTGGTGCCTGTGCAGCCCCCCCCCCCCCCCCCTCTTGAATTTGGGATATTTGATTCACAATTGCTGTACATTTTCTTTAAATAATAAACACAATCTTAAAACAATATATAACATGTGCTAATAGTTAAGACCCTTGCATCTAACACGTTCATTATTAAGTATATGATTTGGTTGATCACTTTCTTTATAAATACAAGAGACGTTAATTTGTAAAACATAACCCCCCTCCCCCAAAATTGAAATCCATATTCAGAAAATATGGTGACCTTTGATCTAAAAGCAAATACTACTACATGTACTACTTATGGAATAAAACTGGCCAGCTAAGTTTGATGACCATTGAGCAAATGGATCTGACAACACCTGTTGTATGCATAATTAGAAAACCCCTTAACCTTTGACATGAAAATCAATAGGGGATGACCACCATGTATATGAGATTCGATTAATGTACGTCAAAGGATTCTAAAGGAACACTTGGTCTACCGACAAACTGACCGTCAGTTCCAGACCATATTATACTCCAGTTGCCCCTTTTCGTCGGGGTATAAAGCAACATTCTAAAACAAATTAATTGACGGATGTGTTTTTAATTTACAGTATGGTAGATACATTTTTCAATGATAATCTAATTGTAAATTATTTGGAATTACATTTCAAAACATTTTGAAAGACAATTAGGCCTATCAGATACGATTGCTCAAATCAATAATGAAATTTATATCAAATTCCAAATTTCAAGGGCACTCTTTTCGAATAACAATTAATCAAGAAATACTTTAGTATTTGACGAACAAGAACAATTAGTGGAGATGTTTATGCTTCATTGAAAGATATAAACCAACGCTCTGAGCACAAAAATGTACATGTAAGAAGTATCTCAATCTCCATGATGCAGTATATTTTCCCAGTTTGACAGGATTAGATGCCCCCTCTATATTTCCAGAAGGATCTACCAAAAGACAGCTGTAGCGCACGGATTTTTTAGGCCTACCACTTTCTTTCTTTTTTCTTTTCTTTTTACTTTCATTTGATAGGAAATCGTATTCATGAATGGGCGAGATCCAAGAAAACCCTTGATCTCATTGAATATGGTAAGGACTATCATATAGCTCGTCTGTGGTGTGCATGTGCTGACAGACCATATGCCCTTGCAATATGCCAATCGTAATTCAATTTAATGATTTTAATAAAAACCATATCATTGGACACACTAAAGGAGTGGATATAAGGAATAACGCTCATGGGCTCAGTTGACTTTCCATCTAACGTCGAGCAGAATTTGATTTATAACTTAAAAACCGCAATGCACATGTATGATATTCGATTAATGCACGTAACATAGCTGTCTCTGCACAATGCCAATTCGTTGCATTAATCAATTCTAAATCGATTAAAGCCACATACCTTTAGAAATAAATCCCCGACCCAATGCCTGGGCCATTCGCCCTGCACCAATGAATCCAACCGACATTTTTTTTTAAAGAAGAGATGTATGCTGTCTCTTCATGGTTTTCCCCCTAATAGTACATCCCAGCTTTGTTTACATCTGAACAGCTGATTGAAAGTCACGTGTCCACTGAAAGTGTTTTGGTTGGACAAAACATTAGTAAACCAATCTATAATCACGCAGGCCATGAATGAACGACTTAGTAACAACTGGATTGCGGAAATTTTCCAAACGCTGCGTGCACAAGGCAGAGTGATCGTGGAATATTGCAATTTTTACAAACTCTTCCTCTTATGAATAAATGATTACGTCAGTGTGTCTTTAGGTACATTCCATAGAACTTAGAAGAAATGCGTATTTCATTAAAATCAGGTCGCCTTCAGAATAATGAATAATGTGAGATAATTCAGGCAAGGGCGTTAATATCACAACTGTCTGAAAAGTTCTTGAAAAAATTCCCCAACCATCACCAAAAAACAATTCAAAAGTAGTTTCGTCCAAGCTTCCAAATCCAGGGGTGAGGGGACTGGGGCTGAACTAGGGGATGGGGCAGTAACGGCAGGGTGTCGGGGGGCTTTCTTGTCTTGAGGTTTCCAGTGGCCGGGTCGAGAGCAAAGCCCCTAAAAAAAAAATACCAAAATAAAACATAATATATTCTACTGTTGTTGGACATATTTCTATATGAAAATAAAATCAATATTTAAAAAATCATATTTGTGAAGAAGGGAGTACACCCGGCGCTGGATCTACCACTGGTATTAGTTCAACTCTCATTTTCATGCACTACTAAGTTCATTTCCAAAGCGTAGTTCTTGCTTCCATAAACATACGGAATTTGAACTTTGAGTAAAGAAAAATGACATAGAATTTATAAGTCTGAAAATTATCTTGTAATGTCTGACATCGGTATCATTTAATATATATTGTCTTGAAGAAATTACGACGATTTTGATTGGCTGGAAAATTCGTTTGATTTCTGCATATTTTGACTTCATGTTGTGTATATTGTCGTATGAATTTGAAAAAAAAAATGTAATTTCTTCATTATTTTAACTCATTGTTTTAAAATATTTAAATGATAAGGAATGAATTTATCAATTTTTTCCCCCGTTGAATGGGGGTATACCACCAAAAAAAAAAAAAACCCGAAAACTTTGCATCATGCGCTACGCGCAATGATGCAGTTTTCCGTTTATTTATTTTTTCTCATAGTATACTTCCATCCAACAACAAAAATCTGTTGCGAAAGCCAGCGATTGTCAATTTTCAGTTTCGTCACAAACACTTGTGTCTGTTTATTAATAACACTCTGTCATAACTAATGTACATCAACAAGTGCCTGTGTCACAGTCGGCTCTTTGAGCACACTAAACCTGCCCGAACCTAGACATTTTGTTAGCCGAGTATTACATAATATTCGCATTCCTAATGGTTTTGTCTTTAATATATTTACACAATTGTAATTTCCTCGTGAATGCTTTGAAATTGTGCACAATGTGTGTAAGAATCATAACTATATTACGTCTATTTCAACGGCTGGGAATATTGCGACAGAAATTAAAGAAGAATATAAATATAAAAATAGATTTAATTTTTGAAAATATATGATAGTATGAACTATCATATCAAATAAGGTTTTTATAAGGAGTGGATCTGTAGCTCTCTGATCTGTCCCAATATTTTTTCAGAGAGCTGCAGCTCGGTAGATAAAGAGTGGACAGGGTCCTATGAAGGAGGGGGGAGGAGGATCGAGGGAAGTGTAGGAGAGGTTAGACGTGGACCCTCTGTGCACCCCTATATACTTTGCAACAGGTTCCGTAAAATTCCAGTTCGAAACATGTTACTGTTTCCCTCATAAAAGATGTCCGACTGTCCGACTCCCAGTCACCCATTTTGAGATTTGCTCATCAGCTGCGTCTTGGTGAGGTGAAAGAAAAATCATTAGAATCACAAGTTTGTTCAAAGATTTTGTTGATTTGTAATTTAGGGCTAATGAATTTGGTTTAGATGTTTATTCACGTGCAAACGTTATAAAACAGTACCATGATTCACTTCCGGGGCAGGCCGGAAGTTTATAGCAATTCCGCAGTCCACGACAACCTACATCACAATAAAGAAACATCGTGTGACTTGAATACAGTTACATTATTGTACATGTTTTGAACATCTTTCTATCGGTGTTAATTTTATATTGGCTGAATTTCATATGCTTGATTACACCACTTCGATTCCTGTTACAATTTATTTTGCATTTATATCCGAACTACGGTAGCTTTACAAGTTAGAGACATTTCCATTTCAAATTGATCAAAAACTGCTTGATAGGGGAAAGGAATTTGTTTTTAGAAGAGCAATGATAATTTATCTAGGGTGTTTTCTGTGACACAGCTTGGACTTTGGAACTATAAGTCGTTTCCTCTGCATATAAACAAAATTGAGAAGATTTATAATGTGAAAGTATTTGGCACAGGGGAAATCCCATACAATCGTACTTTGGACCCAAGGAAAAACTCCAGTTACAACATTATATTACGTACGTCTGTTTCTTAGTCACGTGCACACTCCCTGCACACAACCGAGGTTAGAATTACCAGTACATGTCTCAAGATTGTGAAACCTTGTCTCTCAGTAGTAAGCAAGTTAAGCCATCCCCTGTCTGGAAACAGGTCGTTTCCATGAGAAGGGTGGCCTTAACTACCATTGATGTTGTAAAAGCAAACAGCACGTCAGCTGCTCATGAATCATAAAGTACAAAAGAGAGAGAGAGAGAGAGAGAGAGAGAGAGAGAGAGAGAGAGAGAGAGAGAGAGAGAGAGAGAGAGAGAGAGAATGGGCGATTAGTTACGAAGGGTACCGTATATCATATATACATGTATTGTAACTTTTGCCAATGGGTAAGAAATGTACAGAGCTGCGAGGTTACAGAAAACGCCGGCGGCGGACATCAGAATCTTCTTGTTGGGCAGATTTGGGAGAATAGCATGATAACACACTAGTGGTCAGTATAGAGCTATATATAATGGACACTGAAACATTACAGACTTGAAAGATGCACTATTTCTTCTAGTGGATGCATTCGCTATTTGTCGTTAATAAACCAAACCTTATCGTGAAAAATATTTCAGTGTGGGCCATTTTATGCCCCCTTCAGATTTCAGCAATGTTCATTCTAAAATATCAAATTTGGGTAGCTTTTGTTCATTAATATATATATATATACGGATAAAGGCAAATGTTTAAATGTAATAGTTATAATGCTATTTTAAGAATTAATGATGCACACAATAGTTTCCATTTCATTTTGCTTTAATTTCCCTTAGAATTATCAGAACATATTCATTAAAAAAAAGATAGCAACAAAAGAAATATGTCCTAGCAACCAAAATATACCACACCATCCAACTTTCACTTGAATTTTTCTCTTCTTTTTTTTTTTAATTATCGTCTTACATTAGTTACATTATGTGATTGATTGATTGATTGATGTTTTCCGCCACACTCAACACTTTTTCAGTTATCTGGTGGCGCCCAGTTTTTATTGGTGGAAGAGAGAACCCAGATACAATGTACTTGGGAAGAGACCACCGACCGAAAGTAAACTGGGAAACTTTCTCACTTACCGGCGATAGAAGGAAAATGTATTTTAAAAAATCATCTTCATAAGTATTTCATGAAAAACACCTTAGCAACAATAAAAGATATCATAGCAACCAAAAATACATATATACCATAGCAACCAAATTCTTCATATTGTTTACACATTGTTTTTACATAGCTACTTGAAAGATAATAAATGTATATGCTTCTCACATCACTCAAATATACAGATAAAATACTCCCTAGCGATAATATGTTGTCATGGTATCAATATGGAATCTGAGATCTTCATATGAATAGGTCATTGGATTTCCACTATGAAAATTTAGTACGTTTTGAAATGAATTAATTATACTTGATTATACATCTACATGTATCTGTGATTAGTAACGGCGGCGCTATACATATTCTAGGCAAATAAATAAACTGTCAAACGCAGCCGATTCTCCTTGCGTTTGCGTTATCGTGATCATGCACATAAAACTAGAAATGAAATAAAGTTTCATTTCAAAAGTGAATACATGCTTGCTCAGGTAAGATCAGGGATTAGAAGGAAATTACATGTTCATGTATATAATAATATTGATTTTAAAAGAATTAGATTCACTCGTAGTTTTTTTCCATCTAACTACACGTACATAAATAACAGAAATGTTAGTAAGATTTTGTTGTTAGATAGGTCTGCTGATTTTCAGTCGAAAAATTGTCTGAAATGTGAATTCTATTTTCATGGGAAATGTAAAAATGAAAATTCTCATTTATGTGACATTAAAATCTAAGAACCATTTGCAAGAAATCCAAACACTTCATTGGTGTAGTATGGACGTAACTGATTTCCAAAGACATTCAAGAATGTATGGATTCGTGGTCTGTCATCGCACCACGTCATCTAATGTCGCCGTCAGTACACTGATTCCGGTAGTTATTCATGTAAACACATGAAAAGTCTTTATCTATATGTACTTGAATGTATATTAATTTCTGATATAAAATTTCCCAAGGATCTAGTGTTTGTAGAAAACTAGTTCATGTGTTTCCCCTTTTCCAACACCACCTCCATGTGACCAACTCATACACATAGTCAAACACACCAGAAAACATCACCTCCATGTGACCCACTCACACACACACACAGTCACACACACACACACACACACACACACACACACACAAAACAGCACCTTCATGTGACCCACTCACACACATCCACCATAAACAGCACCTCCATGTGACCCACTCACACACACACACACACACACACACACACACACACACACACACACACACACACACACACACACACACACACACACACACACACACACAAAACAGCACCTTCATGTGACCCACTCACACACATCCACCATAAACAGCACCTCCATGTGACCCACACACACACACACACACACACACACACACACACACACACACACACACACACACACACACACACACACACACACACACACCAAAAACAGCACCTTCATGTGACCCACTCACACACATCCACCAAAAACAGTACCTTTGTGTGACCCACTCACACACATCCACCACCCACCAAAAACAGCACCCCCATGTGACCCACTCACACCAGAAAGCACCACCTCCATGTGACCCACTCACACACATCCACCAAAAACAGCACCTTCATGTGACCCACTCACACACATCCACCAAAAACAGCACCTTCATGTGACCCACTCACACACATCCACCAAAAACAGCACCTTCATGTGACCCACTCACACACATCCACCAAAAACAGCACCTTCATGTGACCCACTCACACATATCCACCAAAAACAGCACCTTCATGTGACCCACTCACACACATCCACCATAAACAGCACCTCCATGTGACCCACTCACTCACACACACACACACACACACACACACACACACACACACACACACACAAAACAGCACCTTCATGTGACCCACTCACACACATCCACCAAAAACCACGCATACAGTTTAAAGAAATCTTTGGAACCATAGTGTTTACGTTTAAATGTAAATTCTGAAAGAAAATTACGGAAGGGGGAATGTGGCGGTCAGATGGGTTTGACCGTCGACTGCCAAATAGATCATTTGAAATTGTTTGAATGAAAAGGTTGATTGATTGTTTGTTTGTTTTACGTCAGGTTGAGACATCAAGAACTATAGGTGAAGTACCACAAATTTAGACCTATGCATTCATGTGAGGATCCGTGTATTCCGGTTATATCGTCACTGTGTTGGTTCAGCTGTCCAGGAACAGGATATGATGTCCCATGATCCGATAGTTGCGGAATTCGTCGTTGTCCAGCCACAAGATTATAATCCTCAAAAACTGGGGGTGTTATATCCTTTACGTTTGTAGTTTAGAGCTTATTTCCGTTTGTAGTTTAGAGATTATTTCCTGAAAATAAAGTTGTTCGTTTTGAGTCGTTGTTTCGTTGGTTGTGATCAAGTGTTGATGGAGATTCCTCGTTTAACGTACGTGTTCCGGAGAAAACAAAACTGGAAATGTAAGTGTTTGGGTTGAAACAAATTTCCGGTTCTTCCAAATCGGGTTGAACAAACGCTTCCGGAGAAAATGACGAAAACAATCCAACTGCACGCAACGAACATTGTAACGGTGTTCAATGCGTTGAAGCCGTTGGTTTATCCATAAATTCTCATTGCAATGCCCATGTTCAAAACCGGATTCTCACCATTTATCATAACAGGCCTTTTATTAAACGATTCAATTAAACCGAAATCCAGATCTCCACCAGTTACCATGTCAGTGTTAGCACCATTCCAGACTCGCACCTTAATATTCAACTGACCTCAAATATAATGAGTATTTGAGTGTCGGTAAGTCTGCAATGCAGACATATAGATAAATAATCCACTACGGGATCTTGGTGAGAAGTGATAAAGGAAACGAAAGACAACTCTGATAATCCTCGGTCCAAGAGCAGTAGACTTCTGACCCAAGCTCTGTGAGGATCCGTGAATAGGTCTATCGTATCTATTCTCTTTTTATTTTAAATAATCCCAATTTCACTTCTCGGTAACGAGGTAAGTCTGATTTCCTAGGCACCAATCCCACAGGTGAATGGGGAGCAGCCTTCTACCCCACTGTTAGAATTCGAACTGCCAGCTTTTGTTTTCCGAATGATGCCGAGTGTCTCCCGCTCTTAGTTTATATATCTATCGATCTTCTTCAGAGTTTCTTACCGTATTTGCCATTTCTTCAAAATATGCAATATCTATATTGAACTCAAATTTAAACTTATAAGTAATGCGCTTTCAAATTTATTTTCTACTTTTTGCATAACCAGTAGCGGATTTAAGGGGGGCGCAGCCGGCGCCTCCCCCCCCCCCCCCCCCCCACTTAAATTTTTCAAATTTAAGGTAAATCGCGGTATCTTGTTCAGAAAAATGTACTAAACGATAAAATAAACAATAAATTCTTCCACTCCCGGAGAAATAAATGACAAAATCACTTTTTCCAAAAACCCTTAAAATCTACGTCATTTTACTAATTTCACCTTATCAAAAATGATAGAAAATAGTACAAATGGCTTAAATAAGAGACATATTTCAAGCCCTATAAAATCTGTAAAATTCAGAAGCTTCCGGGGGATTCGCCCCCTGGACCCCCACCAGGGCTTCGCCCTGTCTCATAAAGTGGTGCCCCCGTAACCGCAATTCCTGTATCCGCCCCTGGTAACCCTCTTGTTTTTCTTTCAAATAAACAATTTCTGCAAACGATTGACCTTTAGTCAGTTATGTGCGATTGGCTGCATCTCTTAATTTCTGACCAAATATATGAAGTTTACACATTTTTATCCCGAGCAAGTGTCTATATATACTGTGCTGCGATTTTTGTTACGATAATTCTCGTAAGAGACGACTAAATGGGGCGGTCCTTCGGGCGAGACCACAAAACCGAGGCCCCATGTCACCGCAGGTGTAGCACGATAAAGAATCCTCCCTGCTCAAAGGCCTTAAGCGCCGAGCCTAGATTTTGCAGCCTTTCACAGGTAATGGTGACGTCTCCATATGAGTAAAAATATTCCCGAGCGGGACGTTAAACAATATACAATCAAGCAATAGACCTATCACCCCATGCTTAACGCTCTTCAACGTGCCAATGCCTGTCGCGACACAGGACCTCCGTTTTTAATGTCATATCCGAAAGACCCGTGATTCTCATTTCTAAATATAGAACATTTGGCGAAGGAGCAATCACTACTTATCTTAGGTTTGATGCGGACATGGCCCGAGCGGGACTCGAACTCACGACCTCCCGATTACATTTTTGGGAGTTGAACTATGTTCAATCTCCCTGGGTCATCACGCACTTTTCTGCGCAGTAATTTGTATTGATTTGTATAGTGGTCGTCAGCTGGGGTTCTGTGTCAGCTGATTTACTCCTAGGTAAATCAACATAAACTTTTATAAACATCCGCCATTAAATAATCCATGTAACTTTTCTGAATTAATCTAATTTTGATAATTGACATGTAAATAAATGCAATGATATTGTATTCAAATCAATTCGAATACAAGATTTCGATCAAATTGATACTGATAGACATAGAAAAATAAAAGATAAGGTTGAAAATTGTCGTTTGTAGCGCAGCGTCACCTATAAACATTGATAGGGAAACGAACGACAACTGCACACAAGCCCTATTGACACCGTGGCTCGAAATATCGAATATGGTGCGAAACCTCAGAAAATTTACAAGAAATAACTCTACAACATTGTGTATGTGTATATATTTGGTGTATTTAATGTGATATAAAAAATGCTTGATGTTACATGTAGATTGAATTAAAACACGTCATTCCCAGTCAACAACTTTCGATTGGGATCGGAATACGAAATAAAATTTCTTATATCCGGTGGCAAAGTGAAACTGCTTCATGCTTCAAGTTATTGAATTACGTAGTAATTGCACGTTACACATTAGAGAACTGTTCCTTTTAATAAAGAAAGTCACAAAATAGATACAAAATGAGTGTACCTTATCCATTACTGTTACCGAGCTTTCGTCGACTATAATCTCGAAATGGCGTGTTTCGCTGCGCTTGATGACGGTAAGGTCCACATTTTCTACGTGAGTAGTGTGATATTTGTTTATGAATTTTTTGCGCATACATGGTATGTCTCGGCTAGGAATAATGGAAACTTTCTCACCTATGTATGTAAAGACATATTAATCTCTATTTTTAAAAATGTAGAACACTTTTATCAAATGACAATGTTTGAAAGCCCCGATGTCAGAATTTCCTTTTCCAAGACATCAATATGTCAAATTCATTATCCTTTTTCAGGGCCGTAAGTAGGGTTCTAAATCAGGGGAGGCAGGGGATTGGGGGCCGCCGATTGACTTTACGACTGAAAATGACACTTTTTAAATCCCAATTTATCATGTTTGTGTTTCATTTGTACTATGTAAAGAATCGTAATATGGTGTCAAAGACAAAGGTGCTTGTCTTCATTTTAAACATATATCCTATAATATAACATTTATATAATTTTATTTTCTTTTTTGCCAAAAAATCAGACGAGGCAGTTGCCTCGTCTGCCTCATCGGCAGTTACGGCCCTGAAGAATATGAGTTACCGTACCTATATTGGATACCTCAACTTCATAAAAACCCTAAGATATATTCCTGGATCGAGTAAGTTTTGTACCAAGCCCCTATACGAGAATATTACCAGCTGTGAAAGAAAAATCTTAAACGACATGTGCCATTACATATGCCAGAAGTGGTGTAAATCACATGCAGGTTCTGAAAATTTCTGAAGAACTTAGCAAACTTTAAATCGCAAAGCTTTTCTCAAATCAGCAACATCAAAACGTATGACTTTTCAACACTTTACACGACATTCCTCACGATAAATTAAAGACTAGACTTTTTGACATCATAGACAGTTGCTTCTTCAACAAAGATGAAAAACGGTAATATTCATATCTAGTGATTAATCATCCGAGAAAATACTTTGTTAAATACCACTCTGATTTCATCCTCAAAGCTGGATCAGGTGCCCAGAGAGGAGTAAGCATCCCCTGTCGACCGGTCACACACGACATGAGTCCCACATCTTGATCAGTTAAACGGAGCTATTTTTAGTAAAACATAAACGGACCAACACTCGACACGAAACATGTAAGATAGCATTTGATCCAATGTCAGACTGTATTGGCAAACTAGATCGCCACAATGACCGCTAAACTTGCAAGATGCTGACCCAAAGGAGACTGCCGGAAACCCCACACCATCAACCCGTCTACCAGCAGCCCGCCGCGACTCAAAAACCAACCACACGCAGAACAAGCCCCGCGCACCGAACCAGCTGAGACAAACACCATACGCAGGTGACAATGGAATATAAAAAAAAATTGCTACACAAATACAGGAAGCGATGACACCCATATACGGCTCTGAGATTTATGATTCTTTTTTATTTAAGTTTTGAAACTTGTTTATTTCTATGCTGTAAAATTCAATGCGAAAATAAAAACTGGTTCCTAATTTGAAATACCACGTAAAACATTGCAAATTGTGTCGTCTTTTTGACAATTGGCAAACCTTTCAACGGTTTGGGGATAAACATGGAGAGAAATACATATATACGTGTTTGTTACGAGGGCGAGTTAACAAGTATCCAGCCTTTCCGATTGACCGAGACGGTCACGATTTTCATACCTTCTTCAATACATGTTTTATACCTGGGAACCAAATTGCACGCGTATCGAGTCATTCTTTATTAAGATATTGAATGTCAAACATGGTTAGTGATGCAAAGGCATGATTTTCGTCTAAAGTTAGGTACGATGTTATGATTCGGCACATGTATTTAAAAGGCAAAACAGGCAAGGAAATACACGGCGAGTTAGCCGATGTTTATGGGTCTTCTGTACCATCAGGTTAAATTCTGGGTAAGGGCATTCAAACGCGGTAGAACGTCTTTAGAAAATGAAGCCAGGTCTGGACGCCAACTGTATGCCACCGACGAAGAAATGTGTAAGAAAGTTCGGGATCTTGTATACTCTGATAGGCGAATTCAGGTGGAAGAAATAGTGCAGGCATTAGGCATTTCACATGGCTTTTGTTTGTTTGTTTTGCTGTTTTCCGACACACTCAACAATTTTTCAGTAATATGGTGGCGCCAAGTTTTTATTGGTGGAAGAGAGAACCCAGATACAATGTACCTGGGAAGAGACTTCTGATAGGTGAATTCAGGTGGAAGAAATAGCACAGGCATTAGGTATTTCATATGGTTTTTGTTTGTTTGTTTTGCTGTTTTCCTCCACATTCAACAATTTTTCATTTATATGGTGGCGCCCAATTTTTATTGGTGGAAGAGAGAATCCAGATACAATGTAGCTGGGAAGAGACCACCGACCTTCCGAAAGTAAACTGGGAAACTTTCTCACTTACCGGTGCGAGCGGAATTCGAACCCTCGCCGACCAGAGGTTAGAGGCCGTGTGATATTGAGCGCGATGCTCTAATCACTCGGCCACGGAGGCCCCTTATTTCACATGGTGGCGTTTCAATAATCTTACATGACCGGTTAGGTATGCGCAAGCTAAGAGCCCGTTGGGTCCCCAAATCCCTTAGCGATGAGCAAATAGCAGCCAGAGCAGCAATATGCAGCGCCTTGTTGGAGCGTTTTAGGTCAAAAGATGATTTTCTTTTGCGTCTGGTGACTGTAGATGAGACTTGGGTTCATTATTATGAGCCAGATAATAAAGCTGAGTCGTCAGTGGGTAGGGCCTGGGTCTCCGAGGCCAAAGATTGAATATTGTTTAACGTCCATCTCGAGAATATTTCACTCATAAGGTGACGTCATCACTGCCGGTGAAGGGCTACAAAATTTAGGCCTATGCGCAGCGTTTATGGCCATTGAGCAGGGAGGGAGGGATCTATTCCGTGCCACGGGACCTCGGTGTTTGAAGTCTCATCCGAAGGACCGCCCCATTTAGTCGCTTCTTACGACAAGGGGGTACTGTGAACCTATTCTAACCCGGATCACTACGGGATCCGAGGCCAAAGAAGTTCAAGACGCAACCAACTGTTGGCAAGGTGATGACCACAGTATTTTGGGACGCAGAAGGGGTTATTATGAGAAATACAGTAACAACTGGAGTGTACTATGCAAACTTGCTAGACCAGCTGAGAACAGCGATCCGTGAAAAACACCGAGGTAAACTCTCTAAATGCAAGATGAAGATAACGAACAGTGATCAATCTCATAACTCCTTCAAGCAATACAAAATAGATAGTTGGGCAAACACGGACCCCTGGACACACCAGAGGTGGGATCAGGTGCCTAGGAGGAGTAAGCATACCCTGTTGACCGGTCACACCCGCCGTGAGCCCCATATCCTGATCAGGTAAACGGAGTTATCTGCAGTCAAAATCAGTGTGCCAAGAACGGCTTAACAATCGGTATGAAACACGTCAGACAACATTTGACCCAATGCGAGGTTGTATTGACGAACTAGATCGTTATTACGACCATAGAATTTGCGAAATGCTGACTTCAATCGAGACTGTTGAAATCCCTGTACCATCAACTTGTTTGTCAGTATCTTACCTCGATTTAAAAACTGACTATATGTGTTTTGTGTTTTGCTGCAACAGGACAACGTGATAGTTCAGACTTGAAAAGTTGCAATGGATGTTGTAGAGCAAAACGCGTATGAATTAAAACCACATCCTGCCTATTCGCCTGACTTAGCTCCTAGCGACTTCTTCCTATTACCAAACTTGAAAAAGGATATCCGTGGACGTCATTTCCGATCTGACGAAGAAGTCGTTACGGCAGTTGAAGAGTAGGGTCAATGGAAAGGACTGACGTTTTCAACTCTGGGCTTATGACACTTGAACGCCGTTGGTCTAAGTGCACACTTCACATTCACATTTCAAAATTAAGGATTATCTCCCTCATGCATAGCTCTTATCCTTGGACGAATTTGGCTCCACTCTTTTGGCACGCTATTTTTGGCTATATTCAGCTCTATAACTTCATAGTTATTTCGGATTTCAAACATTTCGGTTGAGCATCACTGAAGATACATTATTTGTCGAAATGCGCATCTGGTGCATCAAAATTGGTACCGTATAAGTTTTACACTAGAGGGTAATTACATCGAAATAGAAGAGGTGGATCTCAACCGGAAATACGTTAGACTGGTTACTTATTTACCCTCGTATATCAAACAGTCAATCAATGACTGATAGCTAAATTTATCTTGGTACACTGATTTTGACTACGGATAACTCCGTTGACCTGATCAAGATATAGGGCTCACGGCGGATGTGACCGGTCGACAAAGCATGCTTACTCCTCCTACGCACCTGATCCCACCTCTGGTATATCCAGGGGTCTGTGTTTGTTCAACCCTCTAATTTGAATTATTTGTTATCGTCACCTTTCATAATTGGTGAATAGACATCTATGTCCGAACGGATTTATTTTACATTTGTATTTGCACCCAGTATAAAGGTACGTATATACATACGATAATATTGCACAAGAACACGCAATAATACATGAAACATACACGAGAATGAGAGAGAGAGAGAGAGAGAGAGAGAGAGAGAGAGATATTTAATAAAAATGCGTGTTATACATGTGCATGCATTCCTCGATAGTCAAAGAAAGACACAATTTTCAGCAAGACGTTTTAGGTATTAGTACATGCATCTCTCTTTTTTCATTCATTTTGTGGATCTTTTTCGTCGTATCTAATTATCATTGTACATGTATAATACAGACTTTTTCAATAGAACACAACAGCAATATATCAATGACTGTCTCTGATTTCCATTCGTTACGGAGAATGAGAGTATCTCGTACTGAAAAATACATATGGATGAACTTATCGTCCTATCAAAGCAAAAGTTTTAATCCTCGCAATCCCGTATCTTGATGTCATATCCTGGTTAATGGTAATTCTAAAATTCATTAAGCTATTTATTACACCCGATGACTTTAGAATATCTTGTAAGTCGAAAGTCAGAAGTTCTATAGAGTATAATTGAAGATGTACATGCACTTATTTTTCGAATTACCGACAGGGCCGTAAGTAGGGTTCTAAATCAGGGGAGGCAGGGGATTGGGGGCCGCCGATTGACTTTACGACTGAAAATGACACTTTTTAAATCCCAATTTATCATGTTTGTGTTTCATTTGTACTATGTAAAGAATCGTAATATGGTGTCAAAGACAAAGGTGCTTGTCTTCATTTTAAACATATATCCTATAATATAACATTTATATAATTTTATTTTCTTTTTTGCCAAAAAATCAGACGAGGCAGTTGCCTCGTCTGCCTCATCGGCAGTTACGGCCCTGTTTTTGAATAGTATGTTCCATATTTTGTACCAGTTATCCATTTTGAATCCCCTATTACAATGGGATTTTGCTGCACTCTGTAATGTTTGAGTGGATGTCATGAGTGTGTGTCAAACAGAAATTTTAAGAGCATGGGATAAGGTGCTGCCATGTATTACGTTTAACCCAGTTGCCACAATGTTGAATTTATGCTGCAAAAAGGATTGGAAATTGCTCTGGTCAAAACACATCGTTTATTTGTCTACAGATGAAAGAGACACGAGGATTCTCCCTCACAAACTGGGAAAAAAAATAGTTATGGATCTTGTACATATATAGTTTATTAATCACTATAGATTTCCAGCATCACAAGTCTGATTCCGCTATATGCTTTCCATACTGTCAGGTTCATTCACCCCGTGTTTGAGCCACAGTATAATATCCCAAATACCTTGGCAATAAATAACATTATTTGACTAGTGTTTCATTTTTAGCAGAGTTGCGATGAAGTCAAACTCGGCTTATGATCTGATGAAGTGCCTTTGGGCGGGCAGGCGGGCACGCATCAACATTTCATTTCCGCACCATAGCTCTTGAGCAAATTATAGGATCTCATTCAAACTTAGATGGATTGTCACCCTCAGTAAGATGAGGAAGCCTATCGATTCTGGGGTCACTAGGTCAAAGGTCAAGGTCACTGGCTATAAATAGACTGAAATTTGGAGAAAATTTTGTTTTCTGCACTATAATTTTTTAACAAATGATAGGATCTCAATTAAACTTAGATGGATTATCGCCCTTGATGAGACAAAGAAGCCTATTGATTTTGGTCAAGGGTTAAAGGTCAAGGTCACAAAGGATTTAAGTCGGCTGAAATTTATGTACGCAAAATTTTGCTCCCTGCTTGATAATTCTTGAAAACTTTTCTGCCGGTTCCCTCTATGCCCATTCCTTGCGCAACTCGGCTTGTGCATTTCCGATGCCCGACAATTTTTAATTTTTTTGCATTTCATTTATTTTTAGTTATTATACAATTACTTCCCATTCCATTGATCCTCTACAGGACTGTAGTATACTCAGGTGACAGTTTAGCATATTGGACTACCTTTTCAAGTAATGAATCCTTAGAATTAGCTATAACTAGGATTAAACTTGAATGTATATATACAGGGGAAAAACTTCTTCATAACTGCAAGGCATTGATAACCATATTGATTTGAATGTTTGGGCCATAATATGTGGTCACATTTTTCATGAGAATATAAAGGGGTGAAATTCTAGAAAACAACAACACGACTTCAGTTACTCGAGGAGCGTTGTGGCCCATGGGCCTTCCATTATCCATGTTTGCTGTTGTAACGCTTTGAAAAACAACAACAGTTGATTTGTATCTAAAATCATGATAATATTCAATCATTTATCCCCCTACTCTTCCAGTACTATCTTTTCTAACTGAATTTCCACAATGTTCAACTCCCATGAGTACTTTAAGTACTTTGATTAAAAAAGCGAACGTTCTGCCATTGAGATACCGCGACCTGTGGAGATAACAATGTAGACATATCATTAATGTTCAAGTGCTGTGTGACACGTTTTGAATTAATTGGGAGATGTTTTACATCTGGAAAACTTGGTTGGTGTCTTGAGAATTTTTCACTCATATAGAGATGTCACCATTGCTGGTGAAGGGCTGCAAAATTTAGGCCTATGCTCGGCGCTTGTAAACGGTCTTCGAACAGAGAGGGGTCTTTATCGTGCCACACCTGCTGTGACACGAGGCCTCGGTTTTTGCGGTCACATCCGAAGGACCGCCCCATTTAGTCTCCTTTACGACAAGCAAGTGGTGCTGGGACCTATTCTAACCTGTATCCCCACGAATTGAGGATCGAACTTTCATTTCACCTTTAAAAAGAGGTTCGCACCTGACATTTAAAGTAATGTCAATTTTTTGGGAAGTGTATTTTTGATTTTTATATTGAAGGAGAATATGGAAATTAAAAAGAAAAGCTGGGTCGCAACGCTTGTTATTGAGCTACAGTGTTCTAAACATGACCTTTTTGCACTTAATATTCATTTAGAATAGAACTTTTTTTAAAAAGTGGGGGATAGAGACCATATTTTTAAATTGTGGGCGAAAATTCTAAATTTTTATACAAAATTTCATGTAAATTAATTTAAACTTTTTTAAAGAATCGGTGTTCTGTTTGGAAAAATATATCAACCAAGTTAATGAATTGCAACATTTGAACTAGTTCCAAGTCTCAGCTACCTGTATCATAAATTATAAAACTGAAATACACGTATAGGAGTATAAGTATAGAAGATATATTGGATGAAACAGAAACTGTAATATCACGCAGATTTAGAACTTTTTAAATCGATCCTTTCGCCACAAAATATAGTCCCTGCAAAACCCTCTCAAAATTTGAATTGACACATATATTTTTTCAGTTCAGCGATATATGTGCAATATGTTTGCACTGATGGAATCATTATTGAACCAGTAAATACTTAGTTGTAACATCCTGCGCAGTTGTGTTCAAAAGTTCAGGAGCTTACTTCCTTAATACATATAGAAAACGTTGTAAATCTGTGTAAATAATGTGTAGTGAAATAACTATGGTAATATCCCTAAAACATGAACTAAAATCTTTCAATTTTTTTTATTTTTTTTTGGTAGAAAACGATGCGTAGTCGAAATACTAACGTACAAGTTGCCCTACCTGTCAATCTTACACACCCCTCTCTCACCTGAGTGAATGGAATCTCCCACTAAAAATATGCCGTAAATAGAGTGTTACAGTTACCTCAATGTGAAAATGAACCGAGTGAAGTGTTTATTGTTATTTTCTCTCATTCTAAATGTGGTTGGACTAATATTTTTTGTGATTGGATTCTCAACACATTTTTGGTTGGAATCTGACGAAAATTACCGAACCTCTTCCGGATTTGAAAGTGTAGGTATTGTCACAATGTCGACCTCAGGTGTATAAACCTACCCATCTGTAGAATTTATGTTACTGAATTAAAAATGTATAAAGCCTTGATAAGATATTTAAGACTAAAATCATGTGGGTATACATGTACTGTAATATTTTACTTCAAGAAATGTAAAACCAAATACGACGACGATGGGTAATTCTATTATGGTAATATCAGTATTGGGGGGGTTGTCATTATTTTCATTTAGTGTTTGTACTTTCATATTCAAGGACTACAGGTACTCACTACTCCTGAATTATAAGGAAATGGGAGGGGGCAAAGTTATGAGGTTTTCCCACCTATTTCAAGTAGTTTTGAATTCCATAACTTATTCGATTGGGTTTATTTATTATGAGCATCATACTTATTACGATGCTGTCATCAATAGGGCATGTTGATTTCCTAAAGAAATATCCCAATAAAATGTAAATGCAATACATTATCCATATTTATATGGCAAAGACCTACACACATGTAATTCACAGTAATCCAGGTGTGGTGGTCAGATACAGTGTGGTTCGATCGCCGGTGGCCAAATAGCACCTGACTAGATATTCCAGGGGCCCGCGTTCGAATCCCGATCTAGTCCGTTGCACCCCCCTTCCTCTTATGTTACCGGGTTCCAAGTAACCATAAAGAAAAACACAATCGTTGTTTTCAATATTGTATTGATGGCACTGTAAATTATAGTCTGAAACAAACATATATTCACATGCAATACACAATAAAATAAGACACAGTAACATGAAACAAAGACAGATAATGTCACCTATATTCATATCACAGAAATTATCTTAGTGTTGTAGAAATGGTAAAACTAAATTACTTTTACTATATGTATCATGATTTGATTAGAATAAAATATAAATTGCCAATCTTTACTATTAATTCAATAGAAAATGAATACATTGTATATCATAAATACATACAGATCATGAGATGATACTATACATGCAGAATATACACACATGTATGTTACTCCTAATCATATATCCTTACCCAATATGTGGTACCAGACCAGCACGACCAATCAACACATCAGGTAACTATATACAAGAAATAATATTCCTAATTATATTTAAAGTATACTATGCAAAAGAATATATAATCTCATATCATTTATACTTTGACATCGATGTGATTAAAATAAACTGACCTGCACTGCAATGATTAAAGTCCCATAAAAAGAAATATCACAGTATATAGGAAATGCAACCATTCAGCTTAACTGACAAAAGTATTATATTCAAAGATAATTGAATAGACTAGAAAAAACTCTCAAGAAAATCACCTGACCTAAACTTTCAACCAACCAAAACCTCCAAAATCAATCACCCATAAACAACACTAGTCACTAATGACAATCTATGGAAATCCATACTAGACATAATAATTTATCAAGGGTTTTATTAAAATAACAACATAACCAAACTCTCCAACAAAACAGTGGACGCTGGGGAGGGGGGATTAAAAGCAGTGATCACGGGCTTTAACCTGAAAGGGTTAAGAAAAATTCAAACTTACTAGCGTTTTCAACAGCATGGAAATTATGTGCCCAACATGTACATCGTCGGTATGTTTCATTATCTACCCACACTTCATCCGTTGCATGTATATCATATATTTGATGTATACAGACAGGCATATTTTTTTTTATTTTACAGCTGGGCTTATGGGAAGCCTGTTTTAAAGACTTTTCCCACAAGACAAGTTATAATGGGAAGCTGTATAACGGGTGCTGGTGGATGTTCTCCTACGAATACGAACCAATCCGAGACTGGCTTAATCCACGTGAGTAGTGCTTGAAAGGAGTGTATAATCTCGATTCTCTCTCTCTCTCGATCGAGAGAGAGAGAGAGAGTGTGTGTGTGTGTGTGAGAGAGAGAGAGAGTCTGGGGAAAGCCAGACTAAAAAGTGTACTGTTCTTTTTATGTAGATCCAAGTTGCAAAATTTTAAAGAAATGGTATATTGTAAAACATCATTACATTTTATGCTTCTCTCGTGTCTCTTGCTCATTTACATTACTATATCAGCATGATGTGGTAGCCTTTGCATTTTGTGTGTTTAAAACTTGAAACCCACTTGTTTGTTTCAGCGTGGCTGATAGCCATCCAGATTATGATGACGATTTCGCTGATACTTCAGCTGGTGGCGGGAATTATTGGGGTGTTGGTGTTCCTGGGGGTGTGTCCAGGGGTCGCCAACTTTCTGGCATTGCTGTCTATAGCAGTCATGATTCTTGTGGGAGGTACGTGTTGATACTTATAAATTCTATGTTGCAGATTACTGCAAGTATGTTAAGGGTGGTTCACAAAAGCAATGTCTTTTGATTTTTATCATTATTGTATGATTTATTTTTCATTATAGTCAGAAATAAACTATTCTTAGATTATAATAATTCATGCGCATCATATCCACGCATGCTCTTGCCCTATACACAGACATCATTTTATAAATGGGTAGCTGTTTTCTGAGAGGTCATAAATAGCTCTTCAAACAAATCTATTCTATCTTTTGTATGAACTTAGCCTAATAATTCGGAAATCACGGAAATCAGTTCATTTATCAGTTTCTAAGGAATCGTGCAGCCAGTATCACATATATCATATATTACTTTACACAAATTATTTATTAGCAATAAAACTATTTTTCAGGTATGATTTCCGCAGTTTGTCTAATTTTGTTTGGAGTCAAGTCCGACCAATCGGAACTGGAAGCAAAGTGGATATATTTTCCAGACAAAAACTTTTTATCGTGGTCGTTCGCCCTGATGGCGGTTTCTGCCTTTCTATCCTTGTTTGGGTCCATGTGTGGTTTTGTGGCAGCCATGACGGCGAGGCTAGAGGACAAGTACGGGGAGCGACCCAACTTTGATGGCCACATGCTTCGCTCGCAACCAACTGCGTATTAAACCAACAAAACGAACGCAACTTTTTACCGGTTTTTTGGAAATTATTCTTTATTGAAATGTATTTTCTGTGTCAGAGGACAGTTTTTATAAGGTTCATTAGATATAGACACGCCCATTTAATATACCCCCCCCCCCCGATCAAATAATGGAGGAGTATGTTGTTTTGGGGCTCTTTCTATCTGCAACTTTGACGATAAAATTTGGAACTAAAAGGGATGGGCGCTTCATATTTGCATCATAGAGGTGATGAAAAGCTTGGCTTGGATTGCCTTTGGGGTTACGTGATCAGAGGGCGTTGTTCCTAGATTCACGTACTACCACACAAACATGTTTATGTTTTTCAGCAATAAGTTAAAAAGGTTTAACTTGAATGTACATATTTACACCATGAGTTGTCTATGATTTCCTCTAGGATCAAAGGACATAACCTCTGCAAGGACAGATTTTTTTCTCTCAGTGTAATGACCCTTGCTCTTGTACAAACTAGATTTTAATAATGTTCACATTAGAATTTGGCAGCAATAGGGGCATTTTAGTTTTTAAAAGCTCGCACAATATATGCTGTTTTCAAGTGATTAGGGACCGGTTCACACCGTCTGTATTAAGTATTCTGTATCATCCTGCTCAGTACTAACATGGATAACTCTTGTTGTTTTGGGGTGTTTTTTTTTTTTTTGTTTTTTTTTTTTACTTGCTTCACTGTGAAAAAAATAAGCAACTTTAAAAAGCTGTAATTCTCTATTAGAAAATTCGTCCCATGTGAATAATTTAAGTCAAAATTTACATTAAGTTTTCATTTTCTGATCCATTATTTTCCGAGAGGGAAGGATCCACATCGGCTTTCCCCCCGGAGAGTCCACCTAATCTAGAGGTCTTGTATTTAGTATTAAACAACTGAAACTGCATACAAATAGGCAAAATGTGTATCTTTGACCAAATTGATGGGGACGGGGTCTCTGATTCTGCTGTTTTAAGAGAACAGGTCCAACTTAAACCCACTTCACACCAAAAGTGGTTTAACTTCAACCACTTTTGAAATGGATCGTTTCATAGCTGAGTTATACCGGATTGACCTATTGTGAACCTGTTCTAAATTTCAGCACTGGCATTACATGATGATTCGTTGCTGGTAATATTCGTTTTACATGAAAAGGTCAATTAGACAGGGCTGTCCAGAATCGCACAGAACGTGTCTTTACAAGTATAATACTAACACAAATCGCAAGAACCGATTTCATTTTTAATCGAATCATTTGTTGTGTCCATCCACAAACCCTTGCAGTTAAGTTCTGAGTAAGATATATTTTTACCTGAACACATACATTTTATTCATAAAGCGCATAATCTATATCGTCACAGTGTCGTCATCGTTATTTCTTTTATATCAAATATTGTACTATATTTTAAATTTTTTTAATAAAAGATTTGCCCAACAATAGTTACTGGAATTATTTTCATATTGTGTTACCGATTACCTCACTTAATCCAAGGGCACTTGTTTCTAAAGTCCCATCGGTCGCGGTCAGTGGTAGAGCTTTCGCTTCGTGACCTGGAGGATCCTAAATTGGGGGGCCCGGTTAGAATAGATCTCGGTAACCCTTGCTTGTCGTAAGAAGCGATTAAATGGTGCAGTCTTTTAAATGATACCACTTTTTAAATCAGGGGATGAATGTCTAGTTAATAATTATCGGCCTGTATCCATTTTACCCTGTGTTAGCAAAATTTTAGAAAGGCATGTTTTTAATTCATTTTATGAGTATTTGTCAGTAAATTCTCTAATTACAGATTGTCAGTCTGGTTTTAGGCCAAAACACTCATGTGAAAGTACTCTTATTTCTCTAGTAGATAGATGGCTTAAAAATATTGATGAAGGTAAACTTACTGGTGTAATTTTTATAGACTTACGGAAAGCATTTGACACTATAAATCACAAGGTTTTATTACACAAACTCAAGTCATTTGGCATATGCAATGATACTTTTGAATGGTTTAAATCATATCTAACAATCGTACACAGAGAGTTATTTGGAAAGGCAATTTATCGGATGAAAGAAATGTAACCATTGGAGTTCCGCAAGGCTCTATTTTAGGCCCATTGTTTTTTATCCTGTATATTAATGACTATCCACAAGCACTGAAACATTCTCATGTAAATATGTATGCAGATGATACTTCACAAGATGTAACAGACAAGTCAATGGAAAATATTGAGTCAAAGATGTGTGAAGATCTTCAGCGCAGTATAATGTGGATTAAGGAAAATAAATTAAGCTTAAATCTGTCTAAAACTCAATGTATGCTTATTGGATCGGCACAAAAATTATCAAAGTATTGAAAATTAAATTTAGTGATAAATAACCATGTCATAGAATGTGTTCAGGAGTCAAAATTACTTGGTATTATTATTGATGAAACTTTGTCCTGTAAAAGTCATATAGAATCACTTGTGAACAAGATTTCCAAGAGAATTGGCATTTTAAGAAGAATAAGATATTTTATGTCAAACGATGCGCTGCTGAAGATTTTTAATACTATGATTTTTCCACATTTTACATATTGTTGTACTATATGGAGCAATCCAAGAAATGCTGAAAATGTGAATAAGCTTTTTATATTGCAAAAACGAGCTGCAAGGGTAATTCTTAACATCAGAAATTTTGAAACACCATCTAATGTCATGTTTACAGATCTTAACTGGTTGCCTCTATCAGATTACTTTGTCTATAGAAAAGTCATTTTAGTGTATAAAGTTTTACATGGTTTAATGCCAGATTATTTAAATGTTTTTAAATATGTATCAGAAGTCAGTCAGAGGCAAACTAGAAATTCTTATTCAAATATATTGTATATACCCAGGGCAAAAACAGAATATTATAGAAGATCTTTCAGCATTTCAGGGAGCACAGTGTGAAATGCCTTGAGTCAAAATATAAGAAACTCAACGAGTGTTGCGTGTTTTAAGAGAAATTATCTTGGAGATGATCACCATACTTTTTAAGCTTCATTTTGTATTCTATTTATCTTACATTCATAATTATTTCTTAAGTTTATATGTATTCTACTTCTTTTAATCTGTGTTTATTTTACTAATATCTGTCTGTATGTATGTTATATGCAGGACCATATTGAAAACTAGCGTTATCGCTAAATATGTAATCCTGGTTAAATAAAGGTCTTATTATTATTATTACCGTAACCTAGGCCCCGCGTCACAACAGGTGTGGCACGATCTCCATGCTCGAAGGTCATAAGCGCCTAACATAGGCCTAAATTTTGCAACCGTGACGTCTTTATATGAGTGAAAAATTCTCGAGAGGGACGTTCAACAATGTTATCAATTTTAACCGGGAGATCAGGAGTTCGAGCGCCCAACTCGTGTCATGGCCGCGTTAAACCTAAGATGTTAATATCGGTAGTGACGGCTCCTTCGCCAAATGCTCGGCAATCGCGGATCTATCTGATATAACCTTAAAAACGGAGGTCCCGTGTTGCGGCAGACGTTGGCACGTTAAAGAACCCTTTCTGATACGCCTTTGAGTGCTAAGCATAGGACTAAATTTGTGGTACGTCACCTAAAGCTAGTGACTTCTCAATATGAGTGAAAATTTCTCCTTCGGATGAGACCGCAAAAACCGAGGCCCCGTGTCACAGCAGGTGTGGCACGATAAAGATCCCTCCCTGCTCAAAGGCCGTAAAAACCGAGCATATGCCTAAATTTTGCAGCCCTTCACCGGCAGTAGTGACGTCTCCATATGAGTGAAATATTCTCGAGAGGGACGTTAAACAATATACAATCAATCAATGGACAGGACGTAAATCAATCCACAAGGCTAAGCCCGTGAATCAATCTACAAGTCCCTGTATAGCGCTAATGTGAAATATGTTTGTAATGGTTTGGAATTTTTAACGGTACGGACCCCCACCCCCACCCTCCCCATTGTTTTTGATAACAGAAATACACAAACATGTGTAAATTCTAATGCAAGATATAGAGCATTTTCCAAACAAGGACCTCGAAGTTTTAATTTTAAACTCTACTGTACCTAACTTTCAGAATACCCGTAATGTCATTCCATGACAATTTTTTACGTATATTTAGTGCGAAAAGGTAATTATTTTCAATATTAAAAATGCATAAAGCATTAAACCTTTTAATATCTATATTGTCAGATGACATGGCTATGTATTTAGTTGATTTGTGTTGTATATTTCGTGTTGACACCAACAGACAAATCGAATGCATAAACTTAGTGAATTTTAAATACAGAACGGTTAGTTAACACACTGTAATTCAATAACAGGCACCTTAACTCCAGGTTTTCTTTTACATCCATAATTCCTCTTCAATGCAGAAATCAAAATACAGTGTATACTTCTAAAAATTGTCAATAGTACAAAACTCCGAGCGAACCTCCGATACCAATTCTTTACCCTGGCACCGAGAGCTTCTGTAGATTTCTATTTGAAATTGTCAATCTGTGAACATGGAATTTGTCGACTATAGGGACTTTACAACAGGTCCTTTTTAATTAGCCATCTTTCTCCCAAATTAATTAAAAATCGTTTTATCAACGTCATTGGTGTGTGCTTACATGTATCAAATTGACGTACAACTGACTAAATTCATGACATCCCTTGATCAGGTGAAAATGGACTCGCCCTACCTGTATTAACCTTTCTGATAATTTAGCGACATCATGGCTAACAAGGCCACTAAAATTGTTTTGGTTTCTCTTCTGGTATGTTCTGCTGGTATGATCTTCTTCCTCCTGAGTTTTGGGACCGGAAACTGGTTACAGCCCAACGCGAATGACAACCAAGGGTTTCTGAGTCTCGGCTTGTGGGAAGCCTGCTTCCGGAGTTGGCGGTACTACAAAGACCCTACACAAAATGTTTATGATGGCTGCAGGTGGATGCTGTCGTCCGATTTCGACGCAATCAGAGAGTGGATTTGGCCGTGTAAGTACCAAGGGACTGGTGTAACGACACATAACCCTTTCTATAGTACAGTACAGCGCAATACCGATACCATCAATCAGGGGAGCAGTTATTGTATATGTGTTATTTCCCGTTTGGTTTGGCGTGTGTATATACAGCTTTTGGTGTAGGTGTTTTGCATAATAATTTTGAATAATAAGTAAATTCAGTCAATGTTAGATAGATAGACAGATAGAGAAAGAGGGAGATCTGGACTTTTTGAATTGCAATGTATTTAATAGAGGGCGAAGCCCTCTGACGGCCCGAAGCGTGGTTGCGGGGAGTACAAGGCATCATGTGTGTTTCCCTCATTCTGCAGATTTTCGTCATCATTGGCTACGTCATCGTCATGTTCCACATTTAATAATAATTTTAATTGTAATAATTTTATTTTGTAATACGTGTCTCCCTATAGGTAACACGTATATACATGTTTAAAAGGAAATTATAGAAAACTAATGAAAAATTAAACCTTACCTATGGAACTTGAAAATGTTGGTCCCAATGGTGCCGATTCGAATACTAGCGTGTGGACATGTATTTCTTCATTTTGAATCTCGTGTACCCAAGTTCACGTCGTTCTGAGATGTTACTTAAAACACATAAAAGCATGTAAATCTTTTTTTCTAAATCATATGTAATCACTCCTCGATTAACGCGATTGTGCCATGGCTCCTATGTTTGTGTATTTGCTAAACACCCACGCTGAATATGACGTCACAATGCACTATTTACATCAGTTGCACAGAGTTTCCCGCGTTCAATGAATAGGCGTATCAAAAATGTCTAAAGTCAGAATACTTTGATTGAGCACGTTAGGTGCTAATACTCAGTATTTCGGGATATTTTTTGTCCTGTTATGGATCTAGATACTAATGCCAATATTGTTCGCCATCAACCAATACCCCACTAGACGATCGCACTGTATTATTCAACCAAAGTTCAACACAAACCACTTTGCACAATATTTTCTTCCGTCCACTACACCGCTTTGGAACGGTCTTCCATCAAGCGTACAAGAGAAGCCTTCAATTTCAAATTTAAAATGCGTGCTTAACACAAGACACTACACACACGACTTAGACTCAACTGCAGTACTCTCAAATCCCATATATTCAAGAAACACATAATAGATCAATTATGACTGTGAAAAAAAATCGAAACAACACACTTTTTACTTGAATGTCCTCTCTTCAAAGATGTAAGAAAAAAATGTATTGATCCAATAAGACCAGTAACTGTAAATATCCTTTTACATGGAGGTGTCATTTCTTGTTTGGAAGTTATTGTATATTCATTTCTTTCTGATCGTTATAAACATGTATGTTTATGCATCTGTATATTTATATTGTGAATATGTTTATTAACTTGTGTTATTACATCTCTTCAAATGTTTATTTATTTACTTGTTAAAGTTTTTTCTTTCATTTTTCTTTACTTTTTCATTTTCATCTTTGTCATGCAACAAGGGCAAATGTACATTTACCATTCAAATTTAATTCAAGGAAACGGATTAATATAAGTTGCTACAACTTGTTTCCGCATCCTGTGTGCATATTATTTATTGAGTATATATGTTCATTGTTGACACATTCAAATGAAATAAAGTTTAAACTAAACACGGTCACACCGTAAGTCATATTATTTGTATGTTTAAACAGTCAATTTATTACCTACTGGTCTGTTTCAGTCTTCAATCCATGTATTTGTTAGTATCATAATTGATAAATACAATTCCCTGTTACTATTTTTAGCGTGGTTGCGGGGAGTACAAGGCATCATGTGTGTTTCCCTGATTCTGCAGATTTTCGTCATCATTGGCTACGTCATCGTCATGTTCCACATGTTACGTCAGAAGTTTATTTTCATCACGTTGTTGATCACCGCGGGGATAAACTTTATCTCAGGTAGATTGTGTCATAATTTGCATGTTTGCTTTTATTTTGTAATATATGTATCAATATCCTTTACAATGCTTTACTTTGTATTGCAAGAAAATAATACATTGATTGATTGATAAAAGAAAAGATAAAAAAAAAAAAGGCTACTCAGTATAACCAAATTAAGATATATGTACAGCGTTAAAAAAAACATGCTCCTCGCCAAACTTATTTCAGTAAGATTCTCCTTGATATTCAGCTTCAAAATGACATTCGCATTACAACACATTGCTACTCAGTATAACCAAATTAAGATATATGTACAGCTTTAAAAAAAACATGCTCCTCGCCAAACTTATTTCAGTAAGATTCTCCTTGATATTCAGCTTCAAAATGACATTCGCATTACAACACATTGCAGTTATACTCCTAATAATATTGTCAGATAAAGTTTGAGATGTTTTATTTATCTGATCAGAAGAACAGTGCACCATAATGTGTATCTGAAACACACTTGTCCATTCAGTAGAAAAAATTGTACCAATTATTCAAATAAAATAATTGTTTAACTTTCAGCTTTTCTGTGTTTCGTGAGCTTGATTGTATTCCACACCAAAGCTCTGAATGATCTTCGATGGGTTGAAAACGAGGAAAAACACAATCAAGGGTGGTCCTTCTACATCCTCATTCCCGCCATCGTATGTTTCGTCATTTCCGGTTTGACAACAATCATGGCTGCTAGGAGGTTTCGAAGAGACGCTAATGATCGACCAAGGGCAATTCCGTATCGGTCCTGAACGGTCTATAATTGACTGTTGGATATTATTCATCAAATGCAACATCATGGTGCTGTCTCATTGCCAAAGGGTAAAACAAAATCCACGGCACTGAATAACTACCTCGGTGTCCATTCCGGCCATCGATGGATCTTGTAGTTGGATGGAGTCACGTGCTGAACTAGTGTTGTGAATGCACTGTTTTGTAAATAGCTGGTTACAGAGAAAATTTGTTTTGTATACTTTAGCAAAGAGAATTTCACATACACACACACACACACACACACACACACACACACACACACAAATGAAAATTGATTTCCATAAGAACAATAATTTAATGGTTGAAACTATTCAAATGATAAACAATTTTTAATAGCAAATTTCTTTTTTGCTTAAGGAAGATACGCTTGGTGCTAAAGGTCATATGAAAGGTTCCAACAGCTTCTAAGATTGTGCCATTATAAAATGCATTTTTTTCTTATTAACTATACGAACCGAAAATCACCGGATTACTAATGTTTCTGCTCTTATTGCTAAAAAGCAAAGTGTTACAGTCTTTTACTACAGGAAATGGAGTACTCGCTTTTGTATGTGTAGCTAAGTAGCATTGGTAGTATCATATGAATAATCTTACGATGATTTCAAAAGGCATCAATAAACAAAATGCATCAACAGGCGCGGCACGTTGATGCAGGAATT
Source organism: Ostrea edulis (assembly GCF_947568905.1). Lineage (NCBI taxonomy): Eukaryota > Metazoa > Mollusca > Bivalvia > Ostreida > Ostreidae > Ostrea > Ostrea edulis. Next base: position 6,743,793 of record NC_079169.1, on the reverse strand, counting down.
TTCCGTCCAACATGTAGTTTTTGAATGGTATCCCGGTCAGCCGAAAAATGTTAGTAGAGTAATTTCTTATCATTTAATTCCCCTTGTATTGATTTATAGATACTATATTTTTAAGAACTCTAATCGTGGTGTTAAGGTACAAATTTCAAAACAACGGGTTGTTGTGATGCAATTTTCAGTGGATGTAGGTAGTAATAGAAATTCTCAACCAATCAGAATCGCTGTATCATTGTCAGTCTCATAAAAATTAGATAATGTGAAGACGAATCTGCAATTTGATAATTATGTGGTATCTTACATGATGAGCTATACAGTATTTTATCATATACACTTAGGGACACGATATGTACACGTAGTCCTCTTAAATAGGAACTAAAGTCCCAACATCCCACAAGAGGCACTGTAGTGGCCTCCAAATCATATTGCAATTAAACATGCTGTTGTAAATAATCTTCATTGTTCAATGCACTGCGTGCACCTGTTTATATTGAATAAGACAATGTTTACATTAGTGGCCATTAGAGATGATAACTTTACAGAAGTTGGTTAAAAATCATGTAGCAGCGAGTTACTTAGTATATGTATGTGTAGAATTAACTATTAACGGGCAGGTATTTTGTCTAGAGTGGTTTTTCTTATCCTGAAATCGACAGTGAAATCTTCCGTATTTTAAAAGTTTTTGAACTTTTGATGGGTTGTTCTTGTGTTTTTTTTATCATAAAACTCCATTCCAGTCATTTTGATTGATACAGAGTCATTATGACAGAGTTAATTGTTGTGTACTTTGATACAGAGTCATTATGACAGAGTTAATTGTTGTGTACTTTGATACAGAGTCATTATGACAGAGTTAATTGTTGTGTACTTTGATACATAGTCATTATGACGGAGTTAATTGTTATGTACTTTGATACGAGTTTTGTTTTCTGTGTTATTATTATGTTTGAAGTGTTTTTGTATTTTATTTTATTTTTTTATTTTTTTTTTTTTTGTATAGTATAAACTGTGACGCAATAAATAGTCTTCTAGAGACGAGCTACAATGTAATATCAATTATTCATGAAAATAACATGATCATAATTAGGCAACAGTGCTGTGCCGGCGACACTAAAACCTGAAATATTTCTTCAGGAAAGCATTTAGCTAAATTGGTTGGGGTTTTTCTTTCAATACTTGGTCATCGTTTACACACTATCTTGGTAGATTCAGTGAACCTGTGCATGTTTTCCAGACTGAAACAACGGGTCAGTTTAGTGTTAAACTTCATTTCTATTATTGTTTTGCCTTTGGTGTCTTTAACAATTGAAATGATAGCCATTTCCTCATGAATGTGAACAATGCACGTGTAAATCTGGATAAATATAACAAGTCTACAATTTCAACGACTGAGAATTCTCCGACAGAAATGAAAGTAAAATGTAAATATGATTTTTTATTTTTTATAAATACATTTAAACAATGAAATGCTTGCTTTGTTATTTCATCGGGTGATGAAAGTAGCTAGCATTGCATAACCCGCCTAATCATTGAGTTACACAATATAATTCAAACTGACAACAGTAAACAACACAAATATGAAATACTCGTATACAATGTATATAAAAGTCGACAGTTACGGACATCCTGAGGTTTTCTTATCAGTTAAGAACATCATTTTTACAGCTATCCTCATCACCTCGTGTTTGTACGATGGATATCCTCATTAAGGGATTAAAGTATGAAAAAGCTATTGTATATTTTATTTCTATATCTAATCAATACACCAAAAAACACGAAAAAATAATCATTTATTATCACAAAATTAAATGAACGATGATAATTTTCAGCTGAGTTGGCGTCATCCATCTTGGGATGTCAGCAGTTACGGACATCACATTGACCCCCGTGATATTAGAAAATCGTAAAATATAATTTGAGTACAAATAGCGTTTTCACACTGTAGAAATTGAGTCATTTTTTGGTCATGGCATGCAGTTGTTGGAATTCAGTTTGCTCTTTGGTTGAAGTATGCATAGTGTTGAACTTAAACTTTGCATTTCATATATACACGTACCTTTCATCGTAATATGTTATCAGAAATTCAGGCAGCGAAATATATGTACATACATTTACAAAAACACAGAGAGACAGACAGTCAGAGAGAGAGAGCATGCTTGTCATGACCTTCGTGTTAACCTGCTATTCATGACCAGCCCCTTTCATTACTTGCTGAATAAAACATTGAATAAACTAAGTGCATTGTTAAATATTCATAGAATTAGGAGGCCCCCCTCAACCCATTCCATATTCAGCAAATCCAGGATAATTTTCTTAATCAGAATATTTCACTTTTCTGTTTTGTTAATCGACGTTTATGTTGTAACACTGGTGCAGTGGTATCTTCAATCTTTATAAGAATTCCAATATTGAACTACAAAAACCTGGTGTCAAAATAATCTTCTGTTCGGCTCATACTTCTTTCCACACTTGAGCAGACCCACCCCCTTCCCTGCGTATTTTGCGTATTAATTTACTCTCGCCATCTGATGGAGCACCATTTGCTGACTTCGAAACCACCTTTGTCTTAAGTGACTTCCACCTCACAGATTTTGTAAAAATTCCTGAGTGTGAATTTCGTATGGGACTTTTCTTGGATTTTTTAAGGGAAACAAAAATCCTTGAGAATTCTATGGGAAACTGAAAATTTTAATTTCTTTACAAATTTAAATTTGTCAAATATATCTTCAGAAATTTATTTTTTGGTACCAAACTGCGATCCATTTTTCTCATAAAACCTTTATATTTTAAAGGCGACTGTCTTATCTGACAAGTCAGTCAAATACAGGTACATATTGTACGACAAGGTGGTTCTGAAATCTGTAAATGATGGCGTATCCCATAACATATTTGTTACAAGGACTATTAGTCATTAACTAGTGTTTGCAAAAATTCCAATTAAAATTCGATTTTGAATACACAAAGCACATATATAGTTGAAATTCAATCACATGTACTATAATTTTTGTTTTAAAAAAATTATATTCTGTGTTATATAGATATCTCTAGTTTCCTCTTATATACATTCAAGTACATATTGTACATTCCTGGTTTTCTTTATGGATGTAACAAAGAAATTTATTTTTACGAACATGACACATCCCTGACTCAATGTGGACTCTTCCAAATGTAAGATTTTCACCTGTCAACTTCCGGTGTGGCGAAAATCAAAATGGCTACCTGGAACAGGTCGAGGTACCTGCTGATATCTTCGTTGGTGTTTACATCGATAGGATTCCTTTTCTTTCTCATCGCTTTTTCGACGCCAAACTGGCTGGAAGCCGATGACCGCTACAAATTGAAAAACGGTTTTGTAAAGGTAAGATCGAAATCCAGGTATATTTACAGGTAAACAGGAAATGAAATTTTAGATTCAAGTTATTCTAATTTGAATTCATGTTTGGGTCTGTTACTAAGCATGGAGTGTAATGCTGAATGAAAGGCATTTTAAGTCTCTCTCTCACTCTTCTCTCTATCTCCCTCTTCTCTCTCCTCTCCCCCTCCCTTCTCTCTATCTCCCTCCTCTCTCTCTCTCCTTCCTCTCTCTATCTGTCTCCCCCCCTCTCTCTCTCTCTATCTCTCTCCTCTCTCTATCTCCCTCCCTTCTCTCTCCTCTCCTCTCTCTTTCACACACACATATATGGATTGTAGTTAACATTTGTTTTCAGTGGTCCACTTTAATACTTGTTCTTTTATTTGCCAAAAATCGATGCTCATTATAACAATAATTGGTGTCAATCTTGTAACTTTTTTAGATTTTAATTTTTAAAGTCTTTGAGCCTTGTGCCTTTCAATTAATCAAAGTTATTGTAGTATTAGCTTTTTGAACTTTATATATACACTGAATCCTTACAGTAACTGTACTTGTCGTGAGTCCTTCATTGGGTGTGAAATGCATTCTTGACCTGTTCAAATACAAAGTTTCGTGTGATTGGATAAACCTTATACAGTTACAGTTTTGCTGACAATATAACCAGCATCGTGGCAAGCCACGCCTTTTGTCTCCGTTTACACTAGCGTATGTAATATCGGACTCAGTAACCATGGCATTCGACACTGTACAACCAAAGAAATCCTAGGGTTATTGTAAACAGTCCAATTTTTTGTGACTTACATTTGGATTATCATATATCAACCTCGCATACTGGCATGGTTGTTTTCTGGCTGGTGATTGGTTAACGTGCAATGCGACATCAACTTCATCATTTATGGTGACCTTGATAATTATTTGATGTTGTGATGTCATGCACACAGAAGAAAGTTTCAAGATTTCTGTGGGGTTTTAGGGATAATCATATCAGAAATTAAGGAATGCACATGTATATATTTCCATATTATATGATAATTGCTGAACTTTGTTTTGGTTAATAAAGGAATTATCAATTTCTGATAAAAGACCTGTATCAACTTCAACAAAGTCAATAATATTACACTATTTTTCATATCTACCTCTTCATATTGTACATTGTATATATAATCATCTAAGATCCGATTACGATTGATTATTCTTTATTGATCAGAGATAAGTAATTCTAATAACATTTTCAGTTGGGACTTTGGGAAGCATGCTTCAACCATTGGACATATTTTAATGACTACAATGGAAAGATCTATGATGGATGCTGGTGGATTTATTCCTATGAATACCGACCGATCTTCCACTGGATTAATCCATGTAAGTACCAAGGAGGCACTGCTCCGGATTTTTCCCTGTAGTTTTGTACGGAACTTTTACTCTCTACAACACTGTCAGTTCACACCTCTGTATGATACAGTGATTGTATATATAAATTATACAGTATAAAGCACTTTACTAGATTCTTGCAGACGTATGAGTGTTTCCTCTTTGATGTGCTTCACGTGACAACAGTCACCTATCAGTGGGCTAGTTTTAACAGTTAATAACACTTTACGATTTTAATTATGGTATATTATTACTCTGCAATGTAACCCTTATTTGTGATCTGGGCATATTATTGTAATAAACCCTTGTTTGTGATCTGGGCATATTATTGTATTAAACCTTTATTTGTGATCTGGGCATTATATTATTGTAATAAACCCTTATTTGTGATCTGGGCATATTATTGTAATAAACCCTTATTTGTGATCTGGGCATATTATTGTAATAAACCCTTATTTGTGATCTGGGCATATTATTGTAATAAACCCTTATTTTTGATCTGGGCATATTATTGTAATAAACCCTTATTTGTGATCTGGGCATATTATTGTAATAAACCCTTATTTGTGATCTGGGCATATTATTGTAATAAACCCTTATTTGTGATCTGGGCATATTATTGCAATAAACCCTTATTTGTGATCTGGGCATATTATTGTAATAAACCCTTATTTGTGATCTTTATTTTATAAACTTCTTGTTTTATAAGTGTCTGTGATATTTTGAGTGTTTTAGTGTTGTACCTGTTAATCTCTTTCTACTTTCTGGTTCCTATTTAAGGACAATATACTATAGTACCTTCTTTAACAATCTTCTAGTGGTTCCTGTATCAGTACAGAGTAACCTCCCTTTATTACAAACCTTTATATGATTTTGTAATGTGGTTCTTAATCAGGACAGAGTAATTTCCCTTTATTACGTGTTCATATATTGGTACAGAGTAATTTCCCCTCATTACAACCCTTAGGATTTCTTTGTAGTGTGGTTCTGAATCAGGACAGAGTAACCTCCCTTTATTACAGACCTTATGATTTTGTAATGTGCTTCTTAATCTTAATTTCCCTTTATTACATGTTCATATATTGGTACAGAGTAATTTCCCTTTATTACACATCTTCTGATTTCTTTGTAATGTGTTTATTTAATCAGGACAGAGTAACTTCCCTTTATTACACCTTGTAATGTGTTTTATATCAGGACAGAGTGACTTTCATTTATGATACATCTTATGATCTCTTTGTAGCCTGGTTCCTGTCCATCCAGGTGATGATGACCCTAACCCTGTTGGCAGAGCTGGTCATCCTTGCTCTCACTGTCATGATCATCCTCAACATATGTCCAGGCAAACACAGCTTTGGGGCACTCATGTCCATCGGAGTAGGATCGATTGTGTGTGGTAAGATGATCTTAACTTTTGGCAATACAAAGTTTAAAAAATTAATATCAGAATTACATCTTATTGCCAAATTTTTAAAGATCATTTCTGAATGTTTGAAAAATATTTGCGCACAATTTCAATGCTTGGGTCCTCATTTCATGAGAAGTAGTTATAGACCATGTAGTAATTACACAATTACCATCAAAACATGGAAATTATTGGGAGATTCTTGTGTACAATGAACATAACTAGAAAACAGATAATACATGTATTTTATTTTGATGGCATCTTCCATTTTCTAGGGGTGGTGACCGGTATCAGCATATTGCTGTTTGGCACCATGTCTGTCGTAAACCGTCAGTGGATCCAGAATCCAGACAAGAATTACCTCTCCTTCTCCTTTGGCCTGATGGTCATGTCCGGCTTCCTGCTTCTCTTTGCGGGATTCTGTGCCACGTTTTCAGCCACACAGACTCGGTTTGACCAGAAGAAAAGTCAGGAGAAACCCAGATATGGAGGGCAGATCATAAAACCCGCTCCACCAATATACTAGTGGGGGGGAGTTCCATTGCAGACAATATCCATCCAACAGTGTATATGGAATTTTTCTTTTAAACATTTACTATGAACCAAATATACAGTGTCGTCAATTATCTGGAAGAATAGAATGTTTTCACCTTTCTTCAAGGCCATTCATTGTATGGTGGATGAAAATTCCTATTGTCATTATTTTATATGCATCTTCATGATTTTGTAAATATGAACTCATTGCATTATCATGTAATTGGATTTTTTTTAGAGGAGCAGCTTCATTTATCTATTGTATGTTCCAGATCTGAAGATCTAGCATTATGCAATTTAACTTCAAATATCATGTTTTCATACCTATCAGTTTCATCACCTCTGTAACATAATATGTAATTTAATGTATATATTGAATGTCATACTGCTCATAATATTTTGTACGTATGAAAATAAAGTATTTAACAAGTATTCATGTGTTGAACTATTGTTATAATAATTTTGTGTGGCCCTGTGGTATTAGAAATCCTAATCACATTTGTCTGTACATGCAACTTCCTGTCTGAAGCATTGTAAAGAAACTGTAGATAGTCGTAAAGGTTTCCTATGGCCAGAGGGCATGACATGACCACAAATTGTGCAAGGTCACAGAAACTCTTGTCATTAGTTCTGGGTCACAGAAACTCTTGTCATTAGTTCTGGATATCTGTAATAATTTAAGGAGGTATATTACATTGTCATAATGGCTGACTTCCTTTTAAAACATGAATGAAGATATAAATATCAGCAATATTTGTATATTCCTTTTAAATTTGATTGCCTTGTTGGGTATCTTGGTCAAGTTAGGTCAACGTATCGGCTGCTGTCTGTGGCTCGCCAAAGTATCAGCTGCTGTCTGTGGCTCACAGGTTCATGTCCACCAGGGGATTGGGTTTTACATTTTGTTTTAGATAAATTTCTACTAAAAGTAATATATTTTGACTAAAGAAAATTTGAAAGTTTTCAATTTCAAAATATATTAAACACATCCTCCACTTTTCATCCATATAAAATTTCTCTGGTGTTTTATTCCTCCTAACTGTAGAATTAAATCTGATACTTTTTTCATCTTTGCAGTTGTGTTCATATTGTGAAACCAAGAAAAAAAAAGACCCTGAACGTAAACAAATGACCTTGAGATCAGGGTCAACATACATGTATAATGTACCTTCATAGGTCATATACAAAATTTTAAGAATGAGAAATTACTGTTTGTTACAAATAAAGAGTTTGCCTGTGAACTTTGAACTAGAGGGAGTGACTGGGTCAAGATGTTGTCAGTTGCATGTCTTAAACAACCTTCTGTCAAGTGAGAACTTCTAATCATTCTTTATTACAACTGTGTAATCTTTTTCTCCCAGTAACCTTGAACAATTTACCTTGACCAGGGTCATAGCATATACCCTCAGTCCTCAGATAATGATTACTCTATGTCAGGTATGAGCATCTAATGGGTTTTTTTTGGGTCTGGTTTGGGGGTTGTTTTGGGATTTTTTTTTGATTTTTTTTTTTTTTTTTGCCGGTCTTGTTTTGGTTTAAAATCTATGACTTGAATGAGCACAAACAAATATCTAAAAATAAAAAGTGAACAAAACAGTCACAGATATACGCGCACACATAAACAAGCAAATTGATATTTATTTATTTTTTTATAAAGACCCTGCTTTTAAAGTTACCTATCGGTTGTTGCATGTGCGGTCCTAGCCTTGCTTCGCACGATACGAGTTTTCTCCCTTTATGCATGTATAGATCTACTGTTAAGTGTTTATATGCTTTTTATTTTACAGAATCGCGCATAAATACTTCATTTCATTTGCGTTTGATTTTCAAATTTTGAAATGTTTCTTTCATATTACACAATTCTTGACATTTTATCATCTTCTTAAGAAAATTCAATAAATCACACCTGTAATGCTGACCACCCCTGTCAATTTTAAACTTGGAACCGTCCGAAGGTGTTGACATTCCAGGTAGATGATCTAATGGTGGCAATAGCCACAATTTGAAAACAAGATGGCGAAGTCGATGATCGCCTTAGGTTTTTCGATAGTGGCTTTCGTGTTTATGGTGGGGGCCTTTGCCAGTCCTTACTGGGTAGAATCGTTTAGTAAAGCGGACAGTCGATTTGTGAAGGCGGGTCTCTGGGAATTTTGTTTTAATGATTACACGTTTTGGAAGGACTACAATGGAAAACGTTACAAAGGCTGTTGGTATATTTTCTCCGACCAGTACCGAGTGATATGGGAGTGGCTATCACCACGTAAGAAATTGTGTTTATAAAGAAATGATTATCTGCAAGCATTGTCAGCAGAACACTCGCAATTTAGTTGAATTCTGTCTTCCGGTATTTAACCAGAGTTTCCTCTGTTATCAAACCTATTGAAGCAATATAAGATGTTGACTCATGATAACCAATGACATTTCATTGGGATGAGACTTTAATTTTATTCAAATAGTTGTTGAAGCATATACCTAATCCAAAGGCTGCACATCTGATAATCTAATATCATGTATGAATTGTAAAAGAATTCCATTGCTCCTGCCAACATGTTAAGTGGGTTAAACCTCAATCTCACCAGTATAGCCAGGATTCACAGGGTCGCTGGATGACTAAACCCGCCACTAGCCATTACTAAATTATTCTTATAAAGATAACATTGGGATTGGTAACATTCTGCAGCATCAGCTAGTAAACCTGAGTCCTCAGTGCATGATTCCCATTTCTTTTCCAGCTTGGTTCATTGTGTGTCAGGTCATTGCCAGTGTGTGCATCCTGTTCCAGTTCATCGCCACCGTGATTTTGATTCTACTCGCCCTGAATTATTTCCCAATATATCTACATGAGGTGATATTAATGGGAGGAAGTTTCGTGTACTTTTTTGTTGGTAAGCCCTGCAATAAATCTCCTTAATCAAGTTTAACATTTCTAAAGCTTTCTGGTTTTTCCTACAATAAGAAGGAATGGGGAATGTCTGTCTTAGTTTCATGCTATTTTTATTTCTTCCAGTGGTCCTCATTCTGATCCAGGCCATCATTTTCGGGATTAAGAAGGAGGATCGGCAGTGGGTTCCCAGGCCGGATCAGAACTACCTCTCCTGGGCCTATGGATTCTTCATCATCTCCGCTTTCTTTACATTATTCTCCGCTATTACACTTGTAATGGCTTCGCGAGATTTTAAGAAAGAGTTAAAGCAGGATTATCCAGACAGACGAAGCTATTAATAACCAACAAACAGACCAAGTTTTATATGTGTAATCTCAACTATGCAAGAAAAATGGATAAACAAGCATGTGTGTGAATGGTTGTACAAGTCACGGTATATTTTGTGTGTTAAGAATTAATAGTTCTATGTGTGATACAGTTTTTATTTCCTACTCAAAACATCACTTGGGGAGAACTCTCGTATATTACGTCAAAATTAACGTCAAATTTGGTGACGTCGTCAGGTTAATATAAAGTTTTCCGTTGAATATATTACAGCTACTATTGTAAATAAAGAATAACAATGCTCATTTTCATAAATGGCACATTCTCAAATACCAGATTTAGTATTTTGGTGAATTTCCTTGACAGGGCAGATTTTGGCTAAAACCGTACCTTGTTCTTTGTATGCATGACTACAGTACTGTCCAAACAGTACCGTCCATTTGTGCTGTGAACTTTGCACAGACCTGTAGCTCTTTCTGTTGTATCTGTAGTATTCAACAAGAAAATCAGTACTACTTTGACTAAATGACAGGAATGACATGAGAAAGCAGCATTCAAGATGATTCCATCAATCATTTCAGCATGGCCTTCCTTTTCTGTTAAGTGTCATTGTATATAACTTTCATCATACACTGTATATCTCATATTGATTTTTGTGACTCAAAGTATGTATTTTAGATGTTTTATATTCTATCATCATTATTACACATTTTTATACTTCAATTTTTGTGTCATTTTCAGTAAGCAATACTTTTTTTGCATACTTTGTCAGTCATTCTCTGTGGGATTTTAACATATTGTTTTATTACTTGTAGTTCACTTTTCTTCAAAATGTTTTATTCCGAAAAAGATGAGATGATCGATGATTCACAAGAAATTTTGAATTATTCTTTGAAACACCATAATTTCTAATTGTTATCAGTCATAACATTGTATATTAATTCATTCTGAATATGGGAGCAGAATATTTTATGTCTTGTTTTCAATGTACAAATGAAAAATTTATTTTTCATCTTATTTTAGTTTCTGACACTCTTAAGTAAAACATGAAAGAAAATTAGATTACATAACTCTGGTCAAGATAATAAAAGTATGTATCTTTTCCACTCATCAACAAAATGTATGCATTTTGTATGTACATTATCCAGATGACAAATTTTGTATCGACATTTGTAATACATTCCTTTTTGGAAATAATAAAGAACAAAACTACTCATTTATCACTTTTAAGGTCAGGTTCCTGTAATTGAAGGTCTGAATTACAGCCACAAATTCTTTTAATGATGCGTCATTTTCAGATTCTGAGAAAAGCCTTCATCAAAATGTGAGCTTTTATGCATTGTTTTATCAATGAATGATAAAAGAAAATCTTAGCTCTTTCATTGTGAAACTGGTGATGGAGCAAGATTGCAGACGGGTTTTGGAAAGATGTAGATGTGTTGAAACAAGGAGCTGTAACCCGGACTTTGAAGAGAAGTCAGTGTATCTGTACTACTTTAACCCTTTTTCCCAGTGTAACTTGGTTACGAAATTGCCACTCTGGGAAACTGCTCTGATTTCTTGACTTATGTAGAAAAGTGATATATTCTTGTTATAGTGCATTGTCTATTTCTTTTTAAAACTTTATGCACTGACTGAATCTTGGTTTTAAATGTTTCATCTGACATCTTAATGATGGTGCAACTTGTAGCTGAGGAACAACTCCCAGATGTGAATTCAGTTTAGGTGGGTACATTGTCAGTTTACACGCTATCAGAACTGTACATTGTCAGTTTACACACTATCATAGCTATATTGTCAGTTCACACACTGTCATAATTATACATTGTCAGTTTACACACTATCAGAACTGTACATTGTCAGTTTACACACTGTCAGAGCTGTACACTGTCATAACTATACATTGTCAGTTCACACACTGTCATAACTATACATTGTCAGTTCACATACTGTCATAACTATACATTGTCAATTCACACACTGTCAGAACTGTACATTGTCAGTTTACACACTATCAAAACTGTACATTGTCAGTTTACACACTATCAAAACTGTACACTGTCAGTTCACACACTGTCATAACTATACATTGTCAGTTTACACACTGTCATAGCTATACATTGTCAGTTCACACACTGTCATAACTATACATTGTCAGTTTACACACTGTCAGAACTGTAGATTGCCAGGTTACGCACTATCAGAACTGTACATTGTCATAACTATACCTTGTCAGTTTACACACTGTCAGAACTGTACATTGTCAATTTACACACTGTCAGAATTGTATATTGTCAGGTTACGCACTATCAGAACTGTACATTGTCATAACTATACATTGTCAGTTTACACGCTGTCAGAACTGTACATTGTCAGTTTACACACTGTCAGAGCTGTACACTGTCATAACTATACATTGTCAGTTTACACACTGTCAGAACTGTACATTGTCAGTTTACACACTGTCAGAACTATACACATTGTCAGTTTACACACTGTCAGAGCTGTACACTGTCATAACAATACATTGTCAGTTTACACACTGTCAAAACTGTACATTGTCAGTTTACACACTGTCAGAACTATACATTGTCAGTTTACACACTGTCATAACTATACATTGTCAGTTCACACACTATCATAACTATACATTGTCAGCTTACACACTATGAGAACTGTACATTGTCAGTTTACACACTGTCATAACTGTACATTGTCAGTTTACACACGGTCATAACTATACATTGTCAGTTTACACGCTGTCAGAACTGTACATCGTCAGTTTACACACTATCAAAACTGTACACTGTCATAACTATACACTGTCAGTTCACACACTGTCATAACTATACACTGTCAGTTTACACACTGTCATAACTATACATTGTCAGTTTACACACTATCAAAACTGTACACTGTCATAACTATATATTGTCAGTTTACACATTGTCATAACTATACCTTGTCAGTTTACACACTGTCAGAACTGACCGAGTGCATCTACACATTCGAATTACTCGACTATAACGGAGAGATAAACATTGTCAGGTTTGAAATCACAACGACAAATAAGCAATTGCTGCAGGCCAAGCCTCATACTTACGGATATATATATCAAAATTGCTAACATTATCCCAGAAATAGGTTTTCTGACGTACCACGTGAAATTAAATCAATTACAGGGTGTGTTGATGTTCGTACAGATGGGCGATCCACACAACATACAAATTTTAGCTACACGTATAATTTATCTACATTTCTGGCCTTGTTTTGTCCAGTTAAAGCGTCTCTGTTGCAAAAGTTTTACTGTCCCAGCAAAAAACCCGAGAAAGAATATGTAAAGTTTATTTCTGTGCCCTCAGCAAAACAAATGGGATGGGGTGTTACATTTATGCCACCGAAATCTGATATCCGTCTGTATCGCATTTGTTTGTCCGCAACTTTGATCCAAGTCATTTGAACCACAGGTGCCTGAAGTGTGGATGGCGTGTACCGAGATCATGTGAACAATTCCCTCTTTACACGTAAAATGAAACTTATCCTGCAGAAGTATTTATGCACATGCGTAGAAAGCAGTCCACAGTTACCGTGAAGGAATCTATGATAATTAGAAATAGATATACAACTAATAATTTATCCAAAATATGTGATTTCCCCGCCGATCTCCTTCGTAAGTCGTTCTGCATAGACAGTTCCTACTTTCCGTAAGCTTTTGAGATGATCATTTGTGAGATACTGATATAATACATATTATGTATTTCACAAAGGATAATTTCAAAAGCTTAAACTTACTGAAAATAGGAAATGACCATGCAAAATGACTTATGAAGGTGATCAGTGGAAATTTTTTTTTCATTGGGTTTAGACGTGGGATATGTACATAAGATATACACACGCTATTCACATTTAAGGTCCCTATGATTTGAACTATACAATAAGGAAGACGTTATATTCAGTGAACTGCAAGGTCAAGATCAAAATTATGAAGGGTCAAGGTCAAATCTGCAACAATTGAAATTCGCAGTTAAGGGCGTAGCGTTCCACAAACTCGCCTTTAGTCGTGTGTACACGTGTATATACTGGTGCTAGAGTGCTTCTCTTACATCTTTATTTTGAACCACGTGTATACTCTGCCCTTAGCGTGCAAGTTTCTTAAAAGTAGCAGTTCAAACTACTAATTCAAAACATTAACTACACATGGTTGTCATGGCATGGGATGCAAAACAAATGACTTAACTTAAATCTTTTATGCCAATAAAATCCATACAAATCTAATAGCCATGGTCTAATAGCAATATAACAATACTCTCTTGGTTCCGAAACCTTTATATGCACTATACATTAGAGTCAGATATGTTCATGTGAGCTTTAAAAAGACTAGAGTTGTGCAAAACGAATGTACATGTAATAAAAGACACTACGATAGCACCAGGGATTTCAAGGACAACCCATGGAGCGCAGATTCCATCTTAATAAGTCTCGCCGAAAAAACTTGTGGTCTGAAATCGAAAAGAGAAAAACCTCAAGTTTGGGACTCTTTCACAAGGAGAAGGTCAAAATGAATTCCATGCTTGCAATAAAACGACATCCCCTATCAAAATGATTGAGATATATATTTTTTCGAAACACAAGCATCCAGAATTGCAAGTGAAGGATCCTCAGACAGCATATGCGCTTCGAGTTCGTAGCAAACAATCCACGAGGTTTTAGTCGCGAAATCTTCACCTAGGTGATGGAACCAGTTTACGATCGTGCAGACAGAGGATAGGGTGTTGGCACATATCGTGTCTCCTTAATGGGCGTATCAAAATGAACCATACAGAGTCTCTCAACGATGTCCTCCACCTCATCCGATGTGCACTTCTGTGGCGGAACCATGCTCTGGCGTGGTGTTCTGCGGACTATAGTAGGAATTCCTTTTGATTCCGCTGGACCTTTCAGCGGATTATACTCCGATAACCGATCTACGATAGACTGGACCTCGTCCTCACTGTATTTTTTCTTGTACACTATCGGGGGCGGTAATTTTATAAACTGTCCTCTGGACTCCGGAACTTTGCACGGATCATATGTCGACAATCTATCCACAATACTTCTGACGTCATCTGCAGTGTATCTTGACCCCGGGGTCATAGGGGTGTTCGGTTTGTGGCGCCCAACTGGAGGAAGATATAAACTCCGAGAAAGGTCCTCAGTGGAAGTTGGACGAATCCCTGGTTCAGAATTCACCACTGTTACACGAGTGGATCCCTGCGAGATGATTTTCCGATACTTCTCCTGCGAGATCCTGAATGACTTTTGCCGTTGTCGATGGAGAATCCGTCTTGCCAGATCTACACTTTGTGTTTCCATGTTCTGAACTTCCTTGGGAAGCAATGACTTCTTCACGTTTTTGTGAAGATTGTAGTACATACCCGTCTCCACTTTCTTGGGGGTGACAGGCTTGAAGTGCATGTTCATCCTGGTAGATGACCACCCGATGGGAGCCGAAGGAGCGGTCATTTTGACGAGTTTTTGTTTGTTTGTTTTTTGTTTGCTCAGATCAGTGATGTCATAAATACACTAAACCCGCTGCTCCTCTACACTCGGGGTCTTTTCGAACGCTGTTCGTAATTTGAAACTACCCGTACCCAAACTGTACGGCTAATCACTCCACCGTTAGAGATCTCAATTTCTTAAAAACAAGACACATCCAAACATAATTCTACCAAGCGATTAAAACTGGGAAAACATACCCAAAGAAAACGATACTTAGATCGGGGTGATTATTTTCCGATTTGAAGTAATCCAAAACATTAAAACACAATCTGCTTAAAATCTTGATCAAATTTAATACATGTACACAATGTATTCAGACTCAATGTAATGTATTCAAAATTAATCCACAGCAGTTTAAACTCCGATCATACATGGCTTTTCCCAACAGTTCTACACAATGCAGTAACTTATGTAGTTAATAACAATTAAATAATTTGCTAATTACAGTTCACTTCCATTTACGATTGTTCACCATAAACATGAACTAGAAGGTTACGGAAAGGCTATTAGAAAAATAATTTCCAATTTATATTCAATACTATCCCCAATTTCGCTGACCATTTAAATCAACGTGGCTACATTTAATGCGTGTTCATTGCAACATTTTAAATAGCCCGTTTTCAGCATTTTAAATAAATCAATGAATGGCATCTACATGATATAACCAGACTGCCAGGGTCATTAAATGTTTAGTGGCAATGTCAACGTGTACTGCAGGGTTACCCTGTATGCTCTAGTACGATGAAGAAACAAGAAAAAAATAAACAAAAAACTATAATATAATGCTACACTCTTATTAATGCAATACATACAATCAATAGCATACAAAACTTCTTGGGGAAAAATTACATCAAAGACAACTATTTTGTGAAATTCTCTCACATTTTCTTTCATACTCTCTCTCTCTCTCTCTCTCTCTCTCTCTCTCTCTCTCTCTCTCTCTCTCTCTCTCTCTCTCTCTCTCTCACGTTACATCATAAGTCCATTGCACATTGCATTGTCAATTTCCCCCTCCATTTTCCATTTAATAACATTTTTTATGAAGATACATATGTGTAAGCAAAATACTATAACACATGCTTGTAGATACATTGTATAAGCTAATAATAACATAGATTGTTCATGGAAAGATAAGCTTTTCCACATCTTGAACATGAATTAAAAATAATTATGTTATTTAAATCTCTCATGATTAATTAAAGATCAATCTTATATAGAAAATACCTTTTTTTTTAATACCATAGCTATGAAACATTGACACATATTTATTAAACACAATCACAAATACCTTTCTTTTTCATTTTTTTTTTTTTTTATATCTATGAATCATTTTGGGTATTCTGTCTTTTACCCTTCATTTGTATATAAATAATAATAATAATAAGCTCCCTCCAGAGGTCCCAATGCAATGATAGAATGCGATGTTGATTGAAAGATAATTATGTAACTCAGTAATTAAAAAGGTTAGCACTGTTACACATAATCTTAAACAAAGGAAAGTTGGTGTTATTAGGGGGTCGGATATATATCTAAATTAGACAGTGTCTACAGTTACATCATCACAGCTAATCCAGAGCACGTATGTATAACTATGTCGGCTACAGTAATTCGAATTGTCTGCTATTAAACAAGGAAAAGTCACATTCTAATTCTAAAATTGACTAGGAAATGGGTTGTTTTAACCAAGCTATGGACATAGATTCAATAATTGTGAAAAACACAAGCATGTCCAAATATAAATCTACATTGCGCGATATTTGCCATTGTCTTTGTGTCGCTCGTATATGCAAACGTATTTCTAACAGAAACACGTTTCATGATACAGCTCATCTTCGTCACACCAAAACAATTTGTATATTTCTACAATACTACATTACCAGAGCGAATGTAAGGGGGATAACTATGGTCACTAAATTTACAAGAACACAAACAGACGATGACGTCATGCTGCTCTGTCGGGGTTCTACCTTATAGTGCTGCAGTTGGTCTCTTTTCTTTGCTTCCATGTCGACAGAAACATTTACTATACACATTCCTCTTTTTACGGTATTTTGCAAAAATGGCACGCCAGATAAATCATCCATTGCTTCCTCCTTCACACAGGATGTGACGTTAACCTTACCGTGTTGTGATTCGGGGTTATCACAGATAATACGTTTAAAGTCTAGCTCACTCTGAGGAAACTGCATAGAACCGAAAGTCACAGAACATGAGAATTCCCCTTCCGATTCGGTGGTGCACGGCGTCCGAAGCTTGGCCCGCTGGTACCAATATACTTTTCCGGTGGATTCGATTGTCAGGAAGCGAGGTTCGATTAGTATTTCTGGTCGCGACTCCCTGTTAGAAAATAATTTTTGAAAAATCATTTTCTGATTCCTGATTGACTTAAAAGTCAAGAATATAACATTTATAAATCAACGTTGTGGGGTGAATATAACATTTATAAATCAATGTTGTGGGAAGAATACAACATTTATAAATCAATGTTGTGGGGTGATAAATTTCGTAGATTTCCGTGGCACGGACATATCCATGAATTAAAAGTCTTTCGATGCGAAGACATAAATATTAAGCGCTATATACCGCCATGAAATCACAACCCTACAGACACGTGTTTTGTTAGATAAATGAGTTTGCTGATAACGCTAGAAATTAGAATGGTAGAAACTTACATATTAAGGAAATATACATCGGGTGTCCAGACCTCCGTGCTGTTCACTGTCACGTGTTTGATGATGTCAGAGTACCAATAGAGACGTCCATCCACCCATTGCTAGAATTGTTTAAATAGCCTAAATTATTTCAGATAACAAAACTTTACCGTTCTATGATGCGTATGATATAGTTTGAAATCCATCCACCCAATCCGTGATTTCAATACTCTGGAACGAGTTCAATGTATGATTTGTTAACAATTTTTTTTTTAATCTTTAGCTTGCTGTATGTTTCTTGCTATCTAGCGGTTATCCAAAGTTTGAGTAAATATCAGGCATAAAACCCCAAAACTTTCGAATTTTATTATTCTAACGCAATCCTTAGCTTTATATAGACCACAGGTCTGGTAGATAATTTGTTTTCAAGAAATCAATGAAAGCGCGTGCATAACGAACCACGAAGTTTATGTATGCATTATACTATATGTATATGGATTCATTAGTACTCACGAGATAATGTTTATATATACAATACATTATATGGATTCAGTAGTACTCACGAGATAATGTTTATATATACAATGCATTATATGGATTCAGTAGCACTCACGAGATAATGTTTATATATACAATGCATTATATGGATTCAGTAGTACTCACGAGATAATGTTTATATATACAATGCATTATATGGATTCAGTAGTACTCACGAGATAATGTTTATATATACAATGTATTATATGGATTCAGTAGTACTCACGAGATAATGTTTACATATACAATACATTATATGGATTCAGTAGTACTCACGAGATAATGTTTATATATACAATGCATTATATGGATTCAGTAGTACTCACGAGATAATGTTTATATATACAATGCATTATATGGATTCAGTAGTACTCACGAGATAATGTTTACATATACAATACATTATATGGATTCAGTAGTACTCACGAGATAATGTTTATATATACAATGCATTATATGGATTCAGTAGTACTCACGAGATAATGTTTATATATACAATGCATTATATGGATTCAGTAGTACTCACGAGATAATGTTTATATATACAATGCATTATATGGATTCAGTAGTACTCACGAGATAATGTTTACATATACAATGCATTATATGGATTCAGTAGTACTCACGAGATAATGTTTACATATACAATACATTATATGGATTCAGTAGTACTCACGAGATAATGTTTATATATACAATGCATTATATGGATTCAGTAGTACTCACGAGATAATGTTTATATATACAATGCATTATATGGATTCAGTAGTACTCACGAGATAATGTTTATATATACAATGCATTATATGGATTCATTAGTACTCACGAGATAATGTTTATATATACAATGCATTATATGGATTCAGTAGCACTCACGAGATAATGTTTATATATACAATGCATTATATGGATTCAGTAGTACTCACGAGATAATGTTTATATATACAATGCATTATATGGATTCAGTAGTACTCACGAGATAATGTTTATATATACAATGTATTATATGGATTCAGTAGTACTCACGAGATGTTTACATATACAATGCATTATATGGATTCAGTAGTACTCACGAGATAATGTTTATATATACAATGCATTATATGGATTCAGTAGTACTCACGAGATAATGTTTATATATACAATGCATTATATGGATTCAGTAGTACTCACGAGATAATGTTTATATATACAATGCATTATATGGATTCAGTAGTACTCACGAGATAATGTTTACATATACAATACATTATATGGATTCAGTAGTACTCACGAGATAATGTTTATATATACAATGCATTATATGGATTCAGTAGTACTCACGAGATAATGTTTATATATACAATGCATTATATGGATTCAGTAGTACTCACGAGATGTTTATGTATACAATGCTCTATATGTATTCAGTAGTACTCACGAGTCGTATATCTACTATGGAAGTCATGCTTGAAGCATCAGTGTCGACATCAAGAATCCTCACGAAATCCACTCGAACATTAACTTGGACTGGATCGGAGGATTCATTGTAAGGCCGGAAGTACTTGTTGTACTTCAGAAAGGCGGTCGTGAAGACGTTGGCTGACTCGGCAATGTAGCTTTTCTGTTGTCCATCTGTCCCAGTGAACCTAAATATATTTTAGAAAGAGAGTAAATTTGTTTTATAAACTCCATTATGTTATCGAACTAACACCGAAGTAGAATAGGTCCTCAGTACCCCCTTGCTTGTCGTCAGAGGCGACTAAATGGGGCGGTCGTTCGGATGAGGCCGCAAAAATTCTCAAGAGGGACGTTAAACAATAAACAATCAATCTACCATTAAGATATGTTTGAGAAGGCAAAAAAAAAAGGAAGAGAAAATGATTAATTGAATATTGTTTAACGTCCCTCTCGAGAATATTTCACTCATATGGAGACGTCACCACTGCCGGTGAAGGACTGCAAAATTTTGGCCTATGCTCGGTGCTTATGGCCTTTGAACAGGGAGGGATCTTTATCTTGCCACACTGACAAGAGACCTCGGTTTTTGCGATCTGATCTGAAGGACCGCCCCATTTAGTCGCCTTCTACGACAAGCAAGGGGTAATGAGGACCTATTCTACCCCGGATCCGCACGGGATCAATAAGAGAGAGAGAGAGAGCGAGAGCGAGAGAGAGAGAGAGAGAGAGAGAGAGAGAATATCACATGTACCGGTAATAACAAGTCATTTTAATGGGACTTGATTTTTGTGCCATTCAAATCCTCCATAAAAAGTTAATTATCATGACTAAATAGAAAGTAAATTAACATTAGTATATATTTACATTTCCAATATTTTATCTTAACATTTTTACAAATGAAGGTATATCCTCATGAACACACTGCAGTTGTAAACAATGCGCGTATGAATACAGACCTACTTGATGGAGATATATATAGTAAAAAAACATTAACGGTTGAGAACTTCGACAGAAATGAAAGCAGAATGTAAATTTATGGAATAATTTTTTTGTTTTGAAAATACACGAGGGTGTGAACTGCGGCGCGCCACTCCGGCCTACTTTTCATAAAGCGCTAGTCACGAGGTGTCACAGTTCATATCAGACAGGACGAAGATTACAGACACTACAAACATTCTATTGTCTTCAATTTTCGAATTCGAAAATTCTACTCAACGAAAATATGCTATTCTATAATAACTTAACTGAATTCGGTACTGCAAAATTACTTTTTAACGTCACCTCTTTTTAGATTTTGAAAACATCTGCATTGCTTAAGTAGAATATTTTTATAACAAGTATGCCTGTTTTTAACAGAAAGATGTTTCATCTTGATATCTCCACTTTCTAAATGGCATGGTAATGAATTGTCCTAATTATGGCGCTATAACAATCAAGGAATGCTTAAGGTTGCAGAATAAAGAATTCGTTTGTAGTCAACGATTTAACAATTGGATGGTACGAGGGTTTTTATCTTTCCTCGTGGTAACTGTTTTGTACTTTTCTTCCATAGCAACAAACGGGTTCCCACTTTACCTCTTCAGACAGACAGAAATTGGTACGCAATGGACAGTCAATTTCGGTTATCATGAAATGGTGGATCATACACATGAGTTTAACCTTTGCCTTCAGTAAAACACGTCAATTTTCAATGAAGCAAAATACATCTGACTTAAAGCAGCACAATACCGATTCTATATAAATTCTGTACCAAGTGTTGATTGTAACCTTCTGTCGGAGCAAGCAAAGATCTTTGATTTGAAGGAGAATAAATCTCTATATTTGTAAATTGGGCTGATTTATCAATGAGCACCAACCGGCAGCAGATAATCTCGCTCGCATTAAATTTTCTCATATCGTGATTACACTAGACAAATGATGTAATTCAAATTAGGTGCAATGTGTAAGCATCGTGCGGGATATGAAGGGGGAATAAAATATAAAATGACATATCTCCAGCTGCGAACTGTTATATGTGCGCTTTATAGGTGCATCATATAAATTATTCTTGCTAGCCATTTTTCAAATAAAGTCGAGATGATTGGCCTACCTATCTTAATTCTATGAATCATTGGTTTTGTGAAATGTAGACATCGTAGCTTATAGCTTTAATGTATACGATTTCATTAATATTTTATTCGAAAGACGAAGATAACGAACAGTGATCAATCTCACAACTCCTATAAGGAATACAAAATAGAAAGTTGGGCAAACACGGACCCCTGGATCTACCAGAGGTGGGATCAGGTGCCTAAGAGGAGTACGTATCCCCTGTCGACTGGCCACATCCACCATGAGCCCTATGTCCTCATCGGGTAAACGGAGTAATCCGTAGTCAAAACCAGTGTGTTAAGAACGGCCTAATACGTCAGACAGCATTTGGCCCAATGAGAGGTTATATGGGCAAACAATATGATTATAACGACCATAGAATTTGCGAAATGCAGACTTTAAACGAGACTCAAAATTTGATAAGGATCACTAGGTTATATGTGTGTACTTTACCACTAACATAACAAAAGACATAAATTTGACTCAGAAACGTGTTTACTCAGGTTATGAATGGAAATTCATAAACGGCATGAACTTTTATCAATACGGAATGCTTGAAATCTGATAACAACACCAAAAGGCATTTCATTACAAACAGTTAACAGCAAACCAGAGAAAGAATTACACAATTTGGGGGATAGTCCATCATTACACTTAGTCGATGAAGTGTCAATACCGGGTATGGCATCCCCTTGCATCAATGACGGCTTGACAACGTCGAGCCATGCTGTCAATAAGCACCCGGATGTTTCCAATGGGAAGGTTGTTCCACTCTTCCACGAGGGCGTTTCCGAGCTCTGCCAAAGTCGTGGGTTGTGCTCTACGGCGTGAAAGGGCAACCTGCAGCATGTTCCATATTTGCTCAATCGGGTTCAAGTCCGGCGAGCGCGCTGGCCAGTCCATACGGACAATTGACTCCTGCTGAAGGTACTGCTCCACCACCCTGACGCGATGAGGACGGGCGTTATCATCCATCAGGATGAACTCAGGGCCAACAGCACCAGCGTAGGGTCTGACGTAAACATCGAGGATCTCATCCCGGTACCGCTCCCCCGTCATTGTTCCTCTCTCCAGGACATGAAGATCTGTTCTTCCATCCCTGCTGATTCCACCCCAGACCATGATGGAACCACCACCATAACGGTCATGTTCACTGATGGTGGCATCATGGAAACATTCACGTTGTCGTCGCCACACTCGGTGCCTCCTGTCTGTAAAGTCCAAACAATACCTGGACTCATCGGTGAACAGAACTTGAACCCAATCGTTCTGTGTCCAAGTGACATGATCTTCAGCCCAGTCCAATCGCTCCCGCCGGTGTCGAACAGTCAGAGGGACTCGAACACATGCCCTTCTCGAGTTGAGACCTGCATTGTGAAGCCGATTCCGTATCGTCTGAGTGGATACATTCACCCCCGAGGTGTTCAGGAGGTCGTTACGTAGGCTGGTTACTGTCCAGAAGGGATAGCGTCGTGTCTGAAGAGCCACAAAATGGTCTTGGCGTTGGGTTGTCGACCTCTGACGACCACCCCCATGTCGGTGTGCTGCTGTACCAAAAGTTTGCTGTCGGTTCCAGGCCTTGTTTACAATGCTCTGGCTGACGTTCAGTGCATTTGCAACGTCACGTTGTGAATAGCCAGCGTCAAGCATTCCAATACATCTGCCCAGTTGTTCTGTCGTCAGGCGACGCCTTACACATTGAGGAGGCATTGTGTTGATAAACGTAGTGTAAAACTCAAGTGAGTTGGAAATTTTAGAAAGAATCAGACACCGATGCCTGAGTGAAAATCATGCAATGGTAGCAAAAGCATAAACTGTGATGAGAAACGCATTTCCCATGGCATGAAATGCACGTGCAAGTTTGTTGAAGACGTTTTTGATTTCACTTGGACACAATATTGCCAGTTATGCAGTTATTAATTTTTTAAACAGAAAAATATCTATGATCCTTATCAAATTTTGAGTAGTAAATATTACTTTCGGAAATCAAGTTGTACAAAAATTATCGATACTAGTATTCTCATAACCCTCAAGGACTAGGACTCAAGAAATTTTAAAACTTCACACTTAACGATTATTTTAAGATGAAAATTTTTTCACCCCACACGTTGCTAACAATAAAAAAAAAAACATGTATGATTATGAATAAAGAAATTCAAGGGAAAAATAATCATGTAAAATGTTTATCGACACGATCAATTTAGAGTGCTATATACTAGGTATGCCAGCAGTCCGGTCTCGGCACATAGGAGTTTACTCTCAGAGCGAATTATCATTCGCTGATTAGATTCCAAGATACTGCACAACTGCCGAAATCATGTAAGAAACTTGTTAAAGATCACAGGGAAATTCAACGCTTTACCGGCAGAGGCCGCCAGATATTTTGATTTACATGTAATAAGCAATTGTTTTATCTTTCAAAACAAGCCCTGAGATTTTGGTTATGCTTCCGTCTTCCGCCAGGGTCTAAAAATATAATAAAGGAAAGGATTTATCGAGGAATGGTGAATAACTGAAAAAATAAAAACCAACGTGTTTGATTGCTGAGCCAAGATATTAATGTAGTCGTATAGTTCTAATTTGATCGGGGGCGCTTAAAGCTGGCATTTGGTGCATCACGAACATCTTTGCTAATGCATTTTCATTTGAGCAAATCCACAAGTTCATGTGCCAATTCTCTGAGGATAATTGATGGTCATCTAATTTGTCATTAACTGATAACATATACTGACTGGGTGTATTATATTCAGTATTCTAAATTGTCTTCTGATATACTAGTAGTAAGCAATCTCAGTAAAAATCTGCAGGGTGTTTCCCGTACCGATGTTATGCGCAGCCGTGGTTCCTCTCTGAAATGCACACTTTGCAAACACTACAGTAATCATCCAACTATTTACCCCATGCGGATGTTGGTGATAGTAGGAGTTCATGGGTAAATTCTGCGATTCGAACGGAACACCGGCAAAACAAATACACAACTCTTTCTGTTGTCATTCTTTAAGGATGTATAGTCAGTAAAGTATTTGGGGGATATTACATTTAACTTGAATTTATTAAATTTTGATGTGTAACTTTTGGATACACTCGTATACATGAAAGTCATGCTATACAACTGGGACATTTCTCTTTGAAAACTACACTATGCAAAGTTCAACTACATGTCGAGTGTGAGATACTGTAATCAGAACAATACACGTGCCAAGAATTGTGGGTTGACTCGAAGGAAGGAGGTCTGTTTGGGAAAATGTCTGCCAGAAACAGAATCATCATGAAGTTTTAGAAAGAAAGTACCCCTAAAACGCCGCTGTCCTTGACGTTTTTATGCATAAAACAATAAGCAGTGTTATTATGATATCAATCAAAGCTAACACGGGGAATCACAGAAGGTAACATACGTAAAGCAGTGCCCATTCTGTAAATAATAGGTCATCTAAGGTTACATGTATGGCTCACATTGACTGCAGATTGCTGACAAACTAAACAAATCCCGCAATATCGGTGACACATGGCGATATCATGGCTCAAGTTGTTTAGGTTACGCGGTCACCAGCCCCCTAGTAACGAGAATCGGACACCCAAAGTGAGAGAAACTTCTTCACTTGTACTCTTCTGTGCTTTGTAAGGTGTCAGATCCCGAATCGGAGACCCGACCACTTATACCAGTCAAGGTTATTATAACAAACGAAATGTGGTACTTAAAAAACAAAATCGTACAATTGTGTGTAGGTCCACGACTAGAGTCACTTAAAGTTTGAAGTTCATGAAATACAACGAAATTAACTTCCTTTAGGAAAACTATGTAAGAGGAACGGAAAATTCACAAACACTGAGAAGAGGTTACAATAAATGGAAGAAAAACAAATAAATATTCGTTGTAGAATGAATAGCACATTGTAAATAAGTCGTACGTCTAGATACTCATTCAAGTTTAAGCCTTAGTAAAGATAAACTGTGGAACAAGTATAGCTTTTTAACAAAGCGTGCCGTCTTTGGGAACAAACCTATACAGTAAACTGATATAAATATATATATGCTTTAAGTATTTATATTCTTATTAAATGACCACTAACTTTTCTAAAATGGTAAATCTTATATAAAATCAAGTTTTATAAAACACCTACTGTACAATAATTTTTCTAGTATGACCTTGAAGTAGACATGATATTTATACTAAAAATAGAAAGCATTGTTTCTTTTCAATCTCAAAAAAAAAACACAAAAAAAACAGTGAAAAGCAAATGTTCAGCGTGTTTAAGTTTTCACACAGCAAGAAACAAGACTACTAAATAGCTGAAAATTTCCCAAACTTTATCAAGAAGAATTTTAAGGTTTGCGTCAAAAAAAGACCATTCCTGTCATTTATTGAGTTGTAGAAACATCTTTGATAGTTGTTATGAATAAGATTAAAATTTCAGTTTCATTATGCTGCAAATCTATTTTTTATTTTTTCTCTTCGCTTTCTCTCTCTTTTTTAAGATTGAAAATCTTATAAAATCGTTAAGTAGTATGTAAGTGAGATCATCAGTATCTCCCTTGCGTTGAACAGAATTTCAACCAATGAAATAAATTAAAATTTTCACATCATACATTTTCTACCAATCACAGAGGAGAGGAAGTGCATTGTCCGAAGACTGTAATATGATACCGTCTTCCTTGGAAGACGGTAATTATGATAAAATTCATGTCTAAATTGTCTTTTAAAGGTTTCGACTTGTTTTCCGGCACGTCCTGGTCCGTGAGCATCTCTGTATTACACGTGTATCGATGTACAGCACTATCTCAGCTTCAGGTCATGAACTAATAAAATGAACGTCGATTTGAGCAAAAACTCCACAGTCATGGTGCGATATAATGTCAGTGTTCAATTATTCTATCTGTTTAATTGGGCATCCAGGGACTCGGTCCGTGGTGAGGGACATGTTGAAATGATAATAAAATAGATAAAATAAAATCTACGTAAAAAGTATTGACTTCGTGCGTTACTAAATCTAAAGTTACACAAAATTCAGTGTTAAATGTGTCTGTCTTACTTTAAATCTATTGATTAATGAAATTCATCTACATCAAAAGTTTACACTACATGTACATGTATTTTGAAACCAGTAAGTAGTTCTAAGAAAACAAATCGTTTATTTAGTGTTAACGGAATGTGTAAGCTTGACCCATCAGTCAATACTCTTAGTGAGTCGAATTTACATTTAAAGGGGGGAGAAATGCAATCACAAGACCGACGACATGTTTAGAAGTGTATATACATAGTGAGTAATCAGAAAGTTATTCACAATAATTGGATAATATTTGCTTCTGTGATAACGAAACGATCCGGGAATTACCGGTCATCCCCAAGTCAAACATTGTCTCCTACGGATCTTGTCCTGTATTGGAAATCTTTTATTTCAGAGTCTCATAATTAAGATATTAGCGGACCCTATCACGTGGTACACAAGACCTAATTTTCTGGATAGCAGGTGCCCGGATGACAGTGGCGGTCATGTCCTCAAATTTACAGTGGCATCGTCTGATACAGTAACATTAGTTGTCTAGCGGTATTTCAGAACGATCAATGTTATTTGTCTTCTGTGTCATTAAGATTATTATCCACTTTCTTGAATTATCTATACATACTACAGTTATCACAGATTTCTTGATAATCTGAAATGCATGTAGGAAACGTAGCCACATGGCCATGATGTGATGTAGTGCCTCTACATACACAGTTTCTGTGGTTTTTCATCAGTGTTCTTGTCAAGGCCACTTGTCCCTTAGATGTCAAAAAATGTTAAGCTAAGCTAACTAGTTCGTGTATCGGTAATAAATGTATTTCAGAGTTATTCGTGATCTGAAGACGGGGACCACAGGCTTGACGGTTGTGTCTAAGATAATACGAGATGGTAGATACCCTAGAAAATGAATATTACTTCTCTAGATATTGATCTGACGATTTGTTTCTGACCAACTGACCACTGGATGAAGGTTTGAGGGACACTGAAGGCAAATAATCGTTTCTGGTCTCAACCAGAAAATGTTGCATGTGTTATAATTCTTTTTAAGATAAACTCATGTCAAAGGTGTAAAAGCTATCCAAGATTTTGATATCCAAGATTTTTATAACACAGCACGGGTGTCGGGTGTGTGGTTTTATTTTGTTTTTAGTTGTTGTTTTTTCACATTTCGTAGCATGACTATAAATATGTTTTCGTGACCAAGGAAGTACGATTTTCATCAACTTCTTTCTGCAGATATTCAAAAATAAATCACATCATAGATTCATCAATCTGAATCCGTCACTGTGCAGTAAATATAGAATGACGTAACTGTCTAATATTGACATAGTGAGCATAAATATACATTGCAGTTATATTTGCTGATGCATGGCCGTGCCACCCTCCCCCGCATCAGGTGATGATTTTGGCACGAGACGGAGGTATTCGAAGTGCTAATAAACGGCTGCCACTCTCTTCAGCACGCGCTATTGGGGGTCTACTATTCCGTCAGTCCAAATACCGGGGTTTTCCCCACCCATATCGACGGATGTTTTAAGACATTATGTCTGACGGGTTGGTTTTGTTATTACAGATTTCGCATCTATAATCCTAGTTGATAATGGATCTTCACAAAAATGTTGAGATTCCAACATAGAAATAAAGGCTCCAATATCAGTCTTCAGATGAACATTAATTTTAAAAAGCTTGAACAAATTAGGGTCAGACTGAGGGGGGATGGCTTAAATTAATACTTATTTTTGGGGTCAGATGATCATTAGAATACATAGATGAGGTTTAATCGAAGGATAGTATTACATTTCAAACATGGGGGCCCCGTCGCGTCCAATAAAACTTACAAATTCTTAATTAATATTTGCTTGATAACGAAAGCATCTTGCTGTGTTGTCGTTTGAGGATTCTAGACTCATTAATGATGTACAAGATTCTGAACAAACTACTCTCCTACAGACTCCCGCCATTGAAACCTGCTGCGCTTTTCTGTGTTTTCTCTGTTTACTTAAGTGATATACATGTGTTTTTGCACTTCTCACATATGCTAGATTATCAAGATGCATGATACTCTTTAAAAAAGACAACGAGATTTTTTAATTTCATCATTATGATAAATATAAATGGTAAATGTACTGCGTTATAGAATGATTCAGGATCCCGTCATATACAGAACTTTGAGTTAATCATTTCGTTGATGTTGTTTCAGATTAAGAAGCATCGTTTTACTTTTATCGAATCAGAATAATTAAATTGTGATCTTTGGTGGGGCAAAAGAAAATAGATTACTTACCTCGAAAACAATCCTAGGAAAAGAAAAATATACACGTCCATGTTTTTTCAGCTCCTTGCTCACAATGTAGTATGAACTCCTGAAATCGAGAAACACTACATAATGACAAGATCGCCTCAGTGCCGACAGTCAGGCTTGACAGTGCTCTGTTGCTGGACACGCTGCAATAACAAGCCAGCCGTTATAACGTGACAAACACGGTAACTAGCTTGGAGTCAGTAACTCCAGCATTGGTCGTGCTAGACTCCTCCCAGACAACAGCACTCGGATGCTAGCAAAATAATCCCTGCATGCACCGATTAATCCGCTAATTAAAACCCGGATAATCCTGCATAAATAAGCATTTTATCTATCTTGAAAACAGAGAGATAGAATTCTTTTAAAGTAAGTAAACCTTTACGCTGTTTTTCAAACAATATTAACAGGTGTTTCTTGCCAAAAAAAGTGCGCTTTTTTCCTCGAGGATTTCTCTTATCTTAAAATTACCCACCCCTTTATCCAGAGTTAAAGAGGGCAAGGCCTCCGTCTTCAACAGAAGTGACCAAAATGGAACCGTATTTTCGTCCCGTTGGGATGAGAAGGCCGTCCTCACCTACAGTCTTGATCTGCTGATCGCGGCTTATCGACAACCAACCCTATACTGTGGTCGTTCCTTAGAAAATGCCGCCGATAAGTGGACATTATTACCTCCACCATTTCAATTATTGCATTATGTGGTTAAACTGAAATAAAGTGTCGGGCAGCGATGGGGGAACTGTTTAGCTCAATTAAGCAATTATTGGTCAATATAACTTATAAATGGATTTCATTAACTTCTTAACAATCAGATAAACTTATAAATCGATTTCGTTAACTTAATTCTTAACAATCAAACAAATTCATGGTTTTCGAATTTTAGCACAATTTTTACCAGGTGTGATATACTCAGATATCAATTGAATGACTTGTACTTTACGAATAATTAGTACTTTATAAATGTACGTAGTACTTTATGAATAATCACTGAATAAATATTTTATGCGAAATTTGTTATTAGCTGTTCAAGTTCTTTGCCGTTTTGAACTTTTCAGCTTATCAGCTCACAATACAACATATCATACAAATTTAAAGACATATCTCATATTTAAAAAATAAATTTCATATTTGAAAATGTAGTAGCAATGCTTCATATCGTCATACTTGATGAGTTTGCCGACCTGAAGTGTTGCCGTTTATAAAACACTAAGTGTACCAGTAGTACAAAGTAGAAAAGGTTTAAGTTGTTTGATAACAAAAAAGAAGTCATTGTACTTGAATGTAAGTACAAAATTGTCATTGTTTGGTACTTGTATTGGGTGTGCAGCGAACTATGGACGTGAAGTTTGGGGACAACACCCAGCAAAAGAAATGAGTACCGGGTATTCTCTCCCATTCTTGTAAAAATAAAAACAGTAGATGTCAAGAAATGCAATGCATCTCTGATGATATATTATTAATTGGGACAGAGACCATCACAGGAAATACAGAATGTTGAAATATTGGTTAAAATTAAAACAGAGTGATAATTGTATGTATACAATGTATATCAAGAAATGTTGAGAGTATGTCGGTTGGATACTTTTCCAATGAGTTTCATTTTATTCTGATCTGCCCATTTCATGATGAAGTAAGGGAAATGTTCATAAAGAAATATTACTATAAACATATCTCTGCCTTCAGACTTGTTCACCTGTTGTTAGCAGAAAATGTCACAGAGTTATGTAAATTGGGGAAAATATTTTTATAAGTGTTAAAAGTTAAGAGCAGAAATTTAATATATCATTGGGATATTATTGTCACTTCTATTAGTGCACATCATATATCATACAGAGCATCATTGCCGCTTTCATATGACAGTGTATAAAAGGAAATTGTAATAATGTTACAAAGTTCCTATTCCGCATAGTCTTATTTATTATGTCATGCTTTATATGTTAAACATATCATTGTACAAATTATTTTGTGTATAGACGTTAAACATGTGAACTGTATGGTTCCTTGTAATAATGAACAAACAAACGTGCTCTCCTGAATTTATATTCTCCTTTCATTTCTGTGGGAATTATAGATGTACTATATTTATCAAGATTCATACGCGCATTGTTCACAACTGCTACACATTCATGAGGAAATGGCTACCATTACAATTTGTAAAGATATCAAAGGCAGAAACATTGGAAATGTAAATATTTACATTTAATAAATAAATAGATAGATGGATAGATAGATAGATAGATGGATGGATGGATGGATGGATGGATGGATGGATGGATGGATGGATGGATGGATGGATGGATGGATGGATGGATGGATAGATAGATAGATAGATAGATAGATAGATAGATAGATAGAGAGAGAGATAGATAGAGAGATGGATAGATGGAGAGAGAGGGAGAGATAGATGGAGAGAGAGAGAGAGAGTAGTAAATGTATATGGGCATACATCTTAGTTACAATAGCAACAAATGGTAATATGAAGTCATAGTAAGACAAATCATGTTTCATTGTACACAATATAGTTTTTATAACGAGAGTCGGTAATTTTAAACTATATTGTTAGGAAGTAGATTAATTTTAATTTCGGCCGATGAGTTGTTCTTTAATATAGTGGTTGAAGTATTAAAGTTATTCTCGTAAGAGGGGTGGGCAAAAATAACCTACCTCCTATGCTATGTCTGCTCACTTCTCTAAGAGAATAATTAATAGCTATTTTCATATGCTATGTCTGCTCACTTCTCTAAGAGAATAATTAATAGCTATTTTCATATGCTATGCCTGCCCACTTCTCCAAAGAGAATAAATAATAACCATCATCTAATACTATGCTTGCCCACTTCTCTAAAGAGAATGAATAATAGTTTACTTTCTATTCTATGCCTACCCACTTCTCTAAGAGAATAATTAAACAGCCTATCCTATGCCTGCCCACTTCTCTAAAGAGAATAAATAATAGCCATCATCCAATACTATGCCTGCCCACTTCTTTACAGGGAATGAATAATAGCTTACTTTCCATTCTATGCCTGCCCACTTCTCTAAGAGAATAATTAATAGCCATCACCCTATGCTATAATATACGAAGGTAGGACGATTCCAAATCGGCAACACTATCTGTCAAAGCCATTTCATGATGAGGACGTAAAAATTTACACCACAACCCTTACAGACTTTAAAGACGGCTTTCTGCCTAAATGTTTTATTTTTTAGGGTCGCCCCCCCCCCCCCTTCTCCCCTTTTTTCGCTATATTAAAGTGAATGGTTTTTTTTTTACTTTGTTCTAATAATCACTTTTTGAGATATAAACATTTCCAAATCAACTTTAAAACAAAAAATACAAGACATTTTCCACAATGTTTTTGCAGAGTTGTGAAGTAATTTTTCTCACCCATCAGCAAAGAATTCATACAATGTGTCTATTTTCTCCAGTAAATCGGCATATTATGCAAGAAATAATGAGCAGTATTTGTTTAGTTCCAATTAAAACTGCTTCGTCTACAGATGGTTTTATTTTTCGGTGAGTGGAACCCACGAATGATGCGTGTTCTAGTAATACTCTAACGCAGGGATTCCCAGTTTTCTAATGACGGTTGTTGACATCCCATTAAAACTTCCATTTGTCGACTGATCTTCCCCTCGGCATACTTATCTATGGAAAGTAATAGATAATTGTCAAATCTTAACACAATCCAGACTTCAAAGAAATCGATCAACTTACATATAATTCTAGAATCGGTGTTTAGTACATATGGCATCTCCTTTCAAAATTTGTTCAATAACTTCCTGCTAAAGTTCCCCATACTCTGTCAATATACTGTTTCCCTGAGATGTGTCCATCAAAGCTCCCACGATTGACCCCCATTTACATATGTACATACCGAACACAGGGCTTGTATGGAACCAGTACTAGATTCAGAACGGCGGGTGCAGTTTGCTTTCAGTTCAAGTTCAGTTAAAACTCTTATAAATCAATGGTACATGAGGTATGCATACCAATTTCACATTTTACAAAATTGTTAATGTTCCAAAGATGAATGAAAAAGAAAAACCTGGTTATATACATACGTAGAGTACGTTGGATATAAGATATACAATAAGGAGGGCTGATTAATTCATTCGTATTCAATATACAAGTTATACATTAAGAAGGATAGGCTAATGCATGCGTATTCAATATACAAGTTATACATCAAAGAGACCGGCTAATTCATGCATATTCAATATACAAAGTTATATATTAAGGAGACCGGCTAATTTCATGCGTATTCAATATACAAAGTTTTATATTAAGGAGACCGGCTAATTAATGCGTATTCAATATACAAAGTTATATATTAAGGAGGATTGGCTAATTAATGCGTATTCAATATACAAGTTATACATCAAGGAGACCGGCTAATTCATGCATATTTAATATACAAAGTTATATATTGAAGAGGATTGTCTAATTAATGCGTATTCAATATACAAAGTTATATATTGAAGAGGATTGGCTAATTAATGCGTATTCAATATACAAGTTATAATTAAGTAGGACTCGCTATTTCATGCGTATTCAATATACAAGTTATACATCAAGGAGACCGGCTAATTCATGCATATTCAATATTATAGGGTTATTGAACTTATATTGGTGAATATTGGCACGAGTTGGCTGTGAAAATGCACGAGCTTGCGAGTGCATTTTGACAGCCAACGAGTGCCGATATTCACCAATACAAGTTCAATAACCCTTTTATTATATAGCTAAAGTATTTAGTCGTTAAATTATATACCTTTTCACTCAAAATACCCCAAAATAGACGAGATTTCAATATTGGCAGTGTGCAATATCAACATGCATTTCTTAACTGTTCAATATTTAACCCGTCATTAATGCATGAGGCAAACTGATTTTGTGAATGGGGACATCATAATTTAAGTACAGTAAAACATTTTGCTTAAGTAAATATCAAATACCAGCTCTGTCAGATTCGGAGGACCGTCGTCTGCCATTTTAGCTTGTTTACGTCGTGACGGTAACGTCAATATTGAACGCTCATACTCGGAATGTTTCGGGCGCATACAATTTACGCAATGCAAAGTTAGCGTTCAATAAATTCTCAGGATATTGAACGCTAACATTCTCTAGATTTTACGCAGATTTTATAGTTGACTATTTATTAGCTATATAATAAACAAAGTTATATATTAAAGAGGATTCTCTAATTAATGCGTATTCAATATACAAAGTTATATATTGAAGAGGATTGGCTAATTAATGCGTATTCAATATACAAGTTATAATTTTAAGTAGGACTCGCTAATTCATGCGTATTCAATATACAAGTTATACATCAAGGAGACCGGCTAATTCTTGTCAAGAAGGCCTGGCTACTTAAAATGCGTATTCAATATACAAGTTATACATGAAGGAAATCGGGTAATTTCATGCGTATTCAATATACAACGTTATATTAAGGGGGGTTGGCTAATAAATGCGTATTCATGTATGTCTGTCCTCTTAAAATTCACTCCACTTTTCATATTGTATACACCTTTTTTGTTTATACTCTGTAATTGAATATGTATTATGCTGATGAGCCGTAAGGCTTAAAGCCAATAAACAATACAATACAATACAATAAATGAGTATTCAATATACAAGTTATACGTTAAGGAGGACCAGATAATTCATGAGCATTCAATACAAACTGCAATCAATGTGTACCTGTCAGCTACCCTTCGAATTAAGCTTCCTTTAAGTTTGAGTTGAGTTTTTTTTTCTTTTTAAAATTACCAATAGACGTTTAAATAGTAGCTAGTAAATCTCACAAGTCCTGTAATTATAAATATAATCAAGCAAAGAACAATTAGAAACATCACGTGTCACATCGATCATTTCAATATTGAACAATAATTAATTATTAGAAACATTCAGCGCAGTAACGACAGACTGAACAGAAAACACATTGTACAGCTGTTACTCATTATGTCTGTGATAGTGGATAAAACTTCCACGATAAAGTAGAATAAGAAATACTGAAAATATCTTCTTTTTTTATAAGATCTAATAGGATTTCCTTTGATAAAACAACAGTTGTCTGCTTTATCGCTAGATTGAATGTCACAGAACAAAGACTTTTCCATTCGATTTTACATCGTTAGAGCGTTTTGGTGAGGTGTGCTCTAAGAATTAGATGCACAATCAAAATATTTCACCGCAGACCCTATTCCCCAATCGTGTATCATGAACAACTGTGGAAGACATTAGCACCCTACCTCACGGAACCTAATTAGTAGGAAGAAAATAGTAAAGGACTATTTATGGCAAGGACATCTTGGATCTCTTGATTCCAAGCAAAATTAACTTTGTGTGACGAAGAGTTAGAACACAATTACTTAGTACCATGGTCCGCTGGTGATAAACTTCCAACGAACCCTCTTGACCTTAAGAAAAGCAAAAAAATTTCAGAAACATATAAGCCCCCCGTGGTGCAAAATTGAAAAGGGTTAAACACATGCATCATCTTAAAAAAAATAAACGATGTTAGCGCCAACACAATTCAAGATAATAAGCGGGCAATATCTTTCTATGTCTAGATTGGCTTGACCTTTGATCACATGACCCCAAAATCAATAGGGGCATCTACTCCTTAGGATGTAGCAGTGTACCAAGTTTGGTGTCAATCAACCAAACGATTCTCAAAATATAGAGGAGACAATATATCACTATGTCCAGATTGACCATTGGCCAAGTGAGCCCAAAATCAAGAGTTTATCTACTCCTTCAGATGTACCAGTGTACCGATGTCTGATGTCGGTCAAGGGAAGAGTTCTCAGTTTATCTATCTTTCTTCCAAAGTGGATTGACCCTTGACCTTTAACCATGTGACCTCAAAAGCACTTAGGGTCATGTACTCCTTAAGATGTGCCAGTATACAAAGTTTGATATCTGTCAAGGAAGGGGTTCTTTTCATATATTGAGTGGACAAGAATTAGTCTTCAGACCGACAGGTGCAAAATAATATGCCCCCATCTTTTGTAGGGGGGGGGGGGGCATGAAAACCTACTTCTCACTTACCGAAAAAAACACCTCAAGGGAACTATGTAAAGGTTTCATCTCAGTCTGTCCGTTAGTCTGTCTGTAACACTTCATTTCCGCTATCTACTTCCACTTGCTTTGTGACCCCTGTAAGTACTGGTCAATTACGGATCACGCTCGACTAGCGTCATGGTTGAACAGTTGTGGCGCTTTTCAACACCTATTTACAAGAGTTATAGCCCTTTCCTTTTGGGGGGGGGGGGGTGGGGTGGGGTGGGGGGGGGGGGTTATAGACTACAGGTCAAGTTCTTCAAAAGTCAACTCTTTAAAGAAATATAAATTTTATTTTTGAAAATACACGAGGGCATGAACTGAGATGCTTCGTGGAAATCTATTTTTTTTTTTTTTTTTTGTTGTTGTTGGTATTAACATTCTTTGATTTCTGTCGGAATTCCCAGCCGTTAAAATAGACGTTCTATATTTATCAGGATTCACACGCACTGTTCACAGCTGCATCGCATTCATGAGGAAATGGCTATTATTACAATTGGTAAAGATCTCAAAGGCAAAAGCTTGGAAATGTATAGATATTTAAGAAATGAACATCACTTTTGAGCTGTTCATGGTCAGTATGAACGGATTAAAAGGATTTGAGGCAAATTCTGTGAATCGCGCTAGCGATTCACAGAGAATTTGCATCAAATCGAAATCCGTTCATATTGACCATGAACAGCTCAAAAGTGATGTTCATTTCTTATATTTATATTCATTTACTAAAACACCGTTTGTTTACATTGCTTCTATTTTGTTGCGAACTCCTAGCCTCTGTCACAGTTGTTATTGTGACGTACAGCCACCTGCCAAAAGTTTATAGACAAAATGGCGGATCTAAATTCCAACTTCACGGAAGTGGCTTGTTTTTTCTTTTGTAAATTCTATATATAGATAACGGGGATTCCGTATGCATACCACATATAAGTACAGGGTCTTGTGTCGTCATATGTGACGTCATATGTTGGTATTTATTTGATGATCGTCTGATACAAGCTTCTGAATCTAGCTATGGGAAAGTCTAAGAATTTATCGCCAGCTGTGAAACAAATTGTCATAGACAGTTACAGACAAACGGGAAATTATTCTGAAACTGCTAGGGTTTTGAAAATGGACCGGAAAACCGTGTATGCTGTTGTAAAACGGTGTGAAATTCGAGGAAGTGCGGGAAATGCTAAAAAATCGGGACGCCCCAGAAAAATGGACGTTAGAGACGAGCGTCAACTATTGCGGCTTGTAAAATTTAACCGTACCACTCCATTAAAAGACATAACAGGACAATTTAATCAAGGTAGGCAAGTTCCCGTGTCTGAAAGATCAATTCATCGTTATTTGTCAAAAAATAAGTACCATCGACGTGTATGCATGAAGAAAATTAGGATTCGGGAAAAAATAGGAAAAACCGTGTGGCATGGGCGAGAGGTAAACGACGGTGGACTGTTGACTATAACTGGTCAAAAGTGATCTTCTCTGATGAATGTAAAGTTGTTTTGGGACAAAACAATCGAGTTTATATTTGGAGAAAGGCAGGAGAAGAATGGTTACCAGCGTGCATCAGCCCCGGCGCACCACCGAAACCTGCTATGAGTTTAATGTTGTGGGGATGCATTACCTGGAATGGAGTTGGCACACTAACGGTGGTTAATGGCAACATTAATGCAAATAAATATATTGATATCCTTGAAGAACAATTGTGGCCGGTTGTAGTGAAAATTTTTCCTACTAACGATTACATATTTCAAGATGACAATGCCCCGGTTCACCTTGCCCGAATTGTACAAGAATATAAGCAAATAAACAGAATTCCAGGTATGTTTTGGCCAGCACAGTCACCTGATGCAAATATAATTGAAAACATTTGGTTTCTGTTGAAAAATAAACTTAAACGCAGACTTTCTAATATAAACAATGTCACTGACTTGGAGAGAAATATAAATGACATCTGGATTAACATACCCGTTACTTACATACGGAACCTCTATCGATCCCTACCTATCAGAATGTTGAAAATGATCAGATCAAAGGGATATATAACAAAATACTGAGGTAAGATTTATTCTCTTTGTAATTTCATAGCCACTGAAAATCCGTATTACGTTGACGTTTAGACATTGACGTCCGCCATTTGTCTATAAACTTTTGGCAGTTGGCTGTACGTCAACACATGAACATGACGTCACATTTCGTCTGGCCCTGCCTTTTATCAACATTGCAAGGTGCACTGTATTTTGGAGGTAGGAGACCGCAAGATTGGGATGATAATCCACGTAAGTTTACAATCTTAATCCAAAGGTGTGACTTGCGAGATCTTTGTAACAGATGTTCTATTTTTTTCAAACCATTACGCTCCCTCGGTCGCGTGCTTTTAAGCTAGTTCATAATCCGTTCATAGTCAATGTGAACGGATTGTGTCGCGCGCTGAAATTGGTTGGTTCAAATGTGATTTGCAATATAAATATTTTGAAATAAAAGTTGCCCTGTATTTTCTTCAGATCAAGTTTCGTTGTTTTACTCACATTTATTCATGTATTCATGCTATAACAACCCTTTGGACAGGATTACTTTTTAATGTTAAAAATTTTTGCAATCAAATGAAAGTAATATTCCACCACTGAACCACCTCTAGATAGATCCGCCACTGTATATTTCAACGCAATCTAACCGCTCCAATGTTTTTTACCTTCTGTACCTTTACCAAAACTGAAATTTAGTTTTTAAACGGCACGCACAAATTTCACTTTATAAGTATGATGTCGCCACACATCTACACAAAACTTCTGAAACTGTAAAAATAGATAAATGAAATGTGTATCTCACTACGAATGAAACCGTGAAATGAAAATCAAAAATGTCTAAAATTCATTATTGTTAAGTCACAATAAGTAATAATGTCATTTTATGGACATGAATACACAACTAGGGATGAATAAATAATCATGCAATAAGAATTGAATAATTGCATCTACATGAATCTACATGTCGTTACGAGCACTTAAAAATAACCAATATTTTAGTCATTTCTTATTTTCGCTGCACTGTTTCATACATAGTTTTGAAAATACATGAGGATATGAACTGCAACGAGATACGCCAGCATACATTATATACATGTACATATTTAATTCATGAAGCGCTACGCTTCATAAAAAGTAGGCTGGCGTGAAACGTTGCTGTTCATACTTTCATGTATTTTCAAAAATAAAATTCACCTTTTATATTTGTTTTACTTTCATTTCTGTCGGAGTATTCCTAGCTATTAAAATAGTCGTGGTATATGTGTCAAGAATCCTACGCACATTGTTCACATTCATGAGGAAATGGCTATCATTTCAATTGGTAGAAATATCGAAGGTAAACAGATTGGAAAACTCTATTGCGTGGTGCCACATAGAACAAACCTCGCTACATTCTCTAGTATGAAATTAACCTCTATTTCATTGTTAATCAAATCATATTTAAAACGTTCAGATGCTCAGCAAGACGTATTCAATATATATACCCCGGCTTTCTGTAAACAAATTATTTATGTGTATACTTTGTTTACAGAATGACAATTTTTTTTCAAAAAATTATCTAAAACATCTAGCACCCGTGATAAAACGCTACAATTTATATCTATATCATAAGGAAAATTATGACATTTAATGAATTTTATTACAGTAAATCTTGCGTTACCAAGGTAAATACAGGTAAACGCTACCTGTGCCCCATCAGAGGGCCTTCTATTCGGGGAGCACCGTGTTTTTTTACCAAGAGTGCGCGCTCTCCGGGGGGGGGGGGATATCTATATACACTATTCATAACTGTATAAACCTAAGCATTTTTAGAACAAAAAAATATTAGTTTTAGAGCAATTTTGTCTGTGATGTTTCATGTTGAATGTGATAGTTGATAAAATGTTGTCGATATATAGATATACATGTGCGATAGCACATCTATAGACGTCATTACACCTGTATGTGTGTGGGTAGCCCTGTTCATTCCACAGGTATATCAATATTACAGATATCGATCCAGATTGTTTGAATTTACATGAGTGTCTTCAAAAAAATAAAATAAATCAAACTATTTCAAATCCGACCGTGGAGTTCTGTGAGTGAATATGCTAAAGCTATTTTTTGATAGGATCGTACAATTTTATTGTTTTGAACGGTAAAAGACATTTTATATCGCTACAAACTGTGAAAAATGCAGATAAGCCCACAATAAAACGCAAATACCGGCGCCCAGCTTCACAAACTCTGGATTTTGACTTACGCTACCTTCCATCTAGATCTTTTGTAATTGGTAAAACAAGCGAAGCCTCATCCCCGCCACTCCATTACCGATCTGACGCAGGGAATATTATTACAAATCAGCGAACAAGAACCCTCTCTAAAAATAGAAGGCGATGAAGCTCGCACATCAAGGTCTCCAGAGAGGAGCTCTTTGATGCCGGTTTTAACTCTTCATACCTGACGCAACAGTTACATCGCCGTCAGAGTAAAACTCTTGGAAACTGAAAACAACAGACGAAAACCAGAAATCCAGATGAACTTGTTTGATAGAGTCCCAATATTTATTCTTTTCTACCATTTCATCTCAGACAAAAGTATATAATTCAATCAGCGTTGACTCACAGTGTAAACTTAAATGACTTGCGTATGAAAACCACGTGAAATTATCTGTGTAAATGATTGCATCTGTAGGTTTCGTTTAAAAAAGTGTTTTTTGCTCTTTCTTTATGTTTCTTTCTTTACACGCGCAACCTCCATCATATTTTAAATAATCCACTTTCCCAATAATCTCGTGGAGATTGTAATTCCAAATGCGATTTTAATATGTCGATGAATCGTTCTTCATCAGGAATGGGGTACACTATTTCTAAAAGTACTCAATTAAATTACGATTCCTTTGGTAGCAAAAACAATGATTGTCTACATTACAAAAACACATAAAACGTCATTGAGTACTTGAGGTAACATTTTTTTTAAAATCATTAGTTGTACATTTTGTATATAACTGATAAACTGATTACTTAGACGAGCGCCTGAAGTGTGGATAGCGCGTATACATACCCCCCACCCACCCCCACCATCACTAGAGACACAATATGAAACCGATAACCCCCCCCCCCCTAAATCTATGATTTCCCCGCCGATCACCTACAGAAGTTCCTCGTTTCTACATTATTTTTATTTTCCATATAATGATAATTATTATAATTCTATGTTTTTTCCTAAGGGGAAGCTCTAACTTCATAAAAATGCGCAAAAATATGTACCTTTGACTAATATCGGGGAGGAGCGTCCGGATTTTCTCTCTCTCTCTCTCTCTCTCATTTTGACTAATCTCGGGGAGGAACGTCCGGACTCTCTCTCATTCTCTCTTTCTCTCTCTGCATTCCTGGACTTAACTTTTCTTACCATCCGCTCACATCCATTTGACTTATCAAAGTCCTCACAATGCTAAATAATCGTACAAATCATCATAATACAGTATGTATAATTCAATATATAATGAATTTAGAAAAATTAAACAACATCATTTTGAT
Organism: Ostrea edulis; assembly: GCF_947568905.1. Taxonomy (NCBI): domain Eukaryota; kingdom Metazoa; phylum Mollusca; class Bivalvia; order Ostreida; family Ostreidae; genus Ostrea; species Ostrea edulis. The sequence continues at coordinate 6,701,759 of NC_079169.1, read as the reverse complement.
CAGTTTTAGCAGTCATATTTAAATTATACTTCAATGCCTTCCGAGGCCCTTGATTGGTCAATAAAATATCTAGATACATGTTAATACATTCTGGACACAGGGCGTTTTCGTACAATACAATATCAATGTTTATTTGCAGATTTGCCCTCAAACTGAGCAGATTTACGACTTATTTACAATCAAAATCAGGTGGCAAAACTGAAACAATCTACAAAACTGATGTGGATTGCATAACATCCAGCACGATGTGCACCGCGGAATGGGCACGAAAGACATCACAGCAAACAACCTAATGTGTTACACCGTGCGAATGATAACATGAATCTTTAAATCATACTCTAAAATACATGTAGATCTAGTCTGTTTTGTGTTATCTAATATTCTTATAGACAGTATAACTGTTTTAATGTGAAATGGAACCAAACGAATTTTTTTGCGCGTACTTGAAGCATCGAACCGCCGTAGAATATACTTAGTGGTATATTGGAGGGTTATGTAAAACTTCAGGGGCTCCTTTGCTGTCTTCTGATCCCCATTTAACAGCTCAAGAGTTTTAAAAAAAAAACACTATTGGTGTCAAAACGTATTACATAGCATTATGGCAGCATTTACGCTGTTCTAAATTTGAATAAAAACAATTTACATATAAAATTACATATCATTTTGACGGTAATTTTGATTTCTATCAATTTAGCTATCAATCCTTGTTTTAAGAATTATAAATTGTATTAGCTTGAATATCCTAATGTTTACGTAAATATTGCCTGTAGATAGGTAACGAGAGTGCCAGTTTCAGTTTCAGTTTACTTTATTCACTCACACCATATTATGGTACATGAGGTACAATATATACAATATTTACAAATAGAATATATTATATGCAAGGTACACGTGAAAAAAGCAGGGAGTTGTTTTATATACATAAAATGAGTTAAGGAGGACAGAATTAATCATATATTTTAGATATAAAACTATACAATTTGATAAGTACATTAGGGTCTGAAGTTGACATTAACTCTGAAAAATTGAAAAAGTTAGGTTTGTGACAATATTTTCTACACAGATACTTTCTTCTATAACATTAAAAAAAATTACGTTCAAGGATAAAATGGTATTCGTCAGCTATCTGACCTGTATTACAGATATGGCAAGTTCTTTCGTCTTTAGGAGTGCCACACCATCTTCCAGTCTCTACTGGGAGTTGGTGATTTGAAGTTCTAAATTTGATAAATATTGTTCGAAGTTTTTTAGGTAAAGTATTTAAGTATTTTTCAAACCCAAATTCACTTTTGAAAATGCCATACGTTTCACCCTTAGATGACTCCCGTATATCACTTTGCCATTTCTGTATATACTGATCTTTAAGACGTCGTTCAACAGTAATTTTTAACCAGTTTTAACTCCTTCCCGGAGAACCGCCGTAGAATATACTTTAGATGTACATGTTAAAGCTGCAACTATAAGGAAACGAAAACAGCGCGAACGGGACCGGGTTGAAAAAGAAAACAACAGGATCCGAAAGAAAAGACAAAGATACTTAAAGTCAAAACTTGATAAATTAAATGAATTAAAACGCACAAAGAAATCAGAAGCCAGGAAAGGTGGCGCCAGAAAACACAAACCAATCAAATATCGGATGAATTGCAGGATATGGCAGATCTCTCATTTAGAAACAAAACGCAAAAAAGCCGAACCTTGAAAAAATTAAAATTAAACTTTCTAAAATCTCCTTTAAAACAAGCAGCTGTCATTGGTGCATTTTTGGGTGACAAAAATTCACCAGCAGTTGAAATACTGGAAAGTAAAAAAGTTGTTCCCTCTCCAGAAGAAAAAGTAATTTCAAAGCTCGGGAAGCTATGGGTTTTCTTGCAGCTTCCATTTGTGGAAATTCCGTGAAGGAGACAAAATCGAAATCGTCTCTTGCTAAAAAGCTTGCTCTGCCTGTCCGACGGATATCAAAAGGGTCTGCTCTTCGCAGCAAATTTTTTAACTCAGATTCTTCCTGTTTTGAATTTACAAAGCGGAAAACAAGATCCGACGCACTCTCTGATGAATACAGGGAACTTGTATATTACTTTTGGTGTGCACCCGAAAATCTCATCCCACCGGAAATAAATATGATGTGAAGCGCGTTAGAATCGGCCCAAAACAATATTCTTCACATGCAGTTCAAGTTTTAGAAAAAACTCAAACAGAAATCCATAATGATTACAAATTAGAATATCCTCATATCAAAGTAGGTCAGAGGCTGTTTGAGGCATGTAAGCCATACTACATCCGCTCCGCCGGAGCGAAAGACAGAGTAACATGCTGTTGCCGGTATCACTTGGAGATGAAGTACGTTTTCAAAGCCTGTATGACTTACAGGAAAACAAATATTTTCAATCCTAAACTTTACGAAAATATGTATGGAATGGTATCCGAAACACTTTGCCCTACACGTGATGACCATCACAAAAAAGTTTGCCTGGATCGCGCTTGTCAACAGTGCGGTGTCAACAACGCGGTGTTCACAAGTTATACTTGTACCCCGAGGAACAGGAATCGGACGATCTCTCTCCAGATTTAACATGGGATTGTTTTGAGTATGTCACTGTAAAATCTAAAAAAGGGGGAATGAAAAAACTAATGATGGTGAAATATGGTTATTAAACCTGCCGAACTTTTCGGTCACCTAAAAGAACTTCTTCACAAGTTCCCCTCCCACAATATGCGCGCCAAATGGTAAACGCAGCAACTCAAAAATTTACAACAAAGTCTACCACAAAATCATTGCATAACTATTCACGACTTTTCTGAAAATTACAAATGCTGTGATAGAAATGAAATTCAGTCCAATTATTTTCAAAGAACCGAAGTGTCAATCCACGTAACGATAATTCATAGGCATGCAATTCTCGGAGTCGAAGTAGATGGTATTGAAAGTGCAGTGGAAGATCCATATTTGATAACTGAACATTTCTTTGTCATCTCCCCTGACGAAAAGCATGGCCAATATTTTACTCATCATTGTCAGAAACTAGTTTCCGAATATCTCCTATCTATTTCATGCGAAGTCCATACAATGCACGAATTCTGCGATGACTGTGCAGCACAACACAAGAGTAGACATTGTTTTGGGGACATATCTGAATCTGTTGCTGAATTTGGTTACTTAAAGTTAATCCGAAATTTTTTTGAAACAAGTCACGCCAAAGGACCGCAAGATGCAGCGGGCGGGTTCTTAAAAAATCAAGCCGACTTAACAGTTGTGCGCGGACAGCATACGATTCAAAATGCCAAACACTTGTTTCAATTTGCTTTCGAAAAAATTGCGAAATCCAAAAGGTTTATCAAACGTAAAACGCCGAACTTTCAATTTTGTTGAAGAAATTCCGCGAAATCAAACAAGACTGTATAGCCCCCTTCCTGGTATCAGATCTATCCATCAACTAATTTCAAATGTCAGCGGTGAACATTTTGTGAGATACCTCTCATGCTACGATTGCGAAGAATGTATGGAAGGTGACGTGGCCAAATGTGCTAAAAGAGAATGGCTAGGCACACTACTACCTGTTGAATTTTCATCCGAATTGAATAAAAATGATACCTATACTGACGCTGATGAAGCAGATGAATATCATTCTCTCTCCGAACTAATTTCTAAAAATTTCATCCTAGCCCTGTTGTCTGAGGAAAGGGACTACTATTTGTTCAAAGCAACATCTAAACCCACGGTACTCCAGCATGACGAAACCGACAAGTGGGGAGCATCTTTCAAGTCCGGAGACGAAGTTGTGCATGGAAAATATTTTTATTCAATGCCATGAAAACCCCTTAAGATTCAAGCTTAACCAGAAAAAAATTGCTATTGTGCCTGTTCAACCAGTTCTACACATATACAGTGTATTCGAAAAATGAAATGCAAAACGAAATTATAATTCCAGAGGATATTCATCTCACAATTTTGCAGTGTGTGAGCGACTCGTGTTCACTTCAGTAATGTACCTGTATTGGTTACAAAACTAGAGACAATGAATTATGAACAATAAACCACAGTATGTCTGTCGGCAGACATCCATGTGTGAATCAATTTATACCTCAATCCTCGCAACATGCTTATATTTAATACATGTAATGTATCTTCCTGTTTTACGACATTGTATTTGCCAGAATTTTTCGGTGTACATAACGGTGGGTGACGTGCTAGTCGCTAACCGAACATGTACCAGAACCACATAGTTCTTAATATTTATTCTTACTGTAATATCTCATATCATTATATCAAACTGAACGAATTTCCTCTTCAATTATTGTCAAATTGAAAATTACAAAATGTGCAAAACATTTTTAATAGTTCACTTTTGCGCTGTTTATATCAAAATTTAGAAATTATCTACGTTATTTTTTAAATGTTGTTTTAATTTGTTCCTATTGGGTTTAAACTGAAAAGTTCAATGAAAATCACGGAGAATATATATATATATACAGTCTGTATATATATATTATATTCCAATTATTAATAAATCAATTTGTCGGGGAAAATATTTCATTGGTTTAATGCTGTGTTTACCTCAGTTGTTATACCATTGGCATAACAATTTTATGTTATACATCTTTTAACATAAGTTATCATATTCAATTCGATGTTTTGACGTTGTGTTTTAACGTCATTTTGAAGTTACCGAAATTGACACCAATAGCGCGTGCGACGTCTATTTTCCTCTGGTGTCTCGTAACGACAAAGTTAGCATTTTCACGAAGTATGTCGGCTTAAAACGTTGCAATTCATACCCTCATGAATTTTACAAACATGAAAATGCATTTCATAAGTGTCCTATACGACCCAGTAGAGTTTGAAACACAAAGAAAGAATTCCTGTTCAACCCAACTGTACCGAACATTGATCTGTGTTATCTTACGATTACAACAGGTTGGACTAATTTCATTGTACATAATAGACTTGGCTAGAATTAAGTGCATTGGACAAGAGGAGGATAGAAGTTATGCCAGTTGGAAGTCGTGCTGGAAATTTATCAAGGCGTATGTTTAGTAAGCTGCCTTTCTGTGCACATCCCTGAACCTAATTACACCCCATAGAATAAAGTATTCATAGAAGTGTTGAGTATATTATATACAATGTAAAGTATTCATAGAAGTGTTGAGTATATTATATACAATGTAAAGTACTCATAGAAGTGTTCAGTATATTATATACAATGTAAAGTATTCATAGAAGTGTTCAGTATATTATATACAATGTAAAGTATTCATAGAAGTGTTCAGTATATTATATACAATGTAAAGTACTCATAGAAGTGTTCAGTATATTATATACAATGTAAAGTATTCATAGAAGTGTTCAGTATATTATATACAATGTAAAGTATTCATAGAAGTGTTGAGTATATTATATACAATGTAAAGTATTCATAGAAGTGTTGAGTATATTATATACAATGTAAAGTATTCATAGAAGTGGTGAGTATATTATATACAATGTAAAGTACTCATAGAATTGTTCAGTATATTATATACAATGTAAAGTATTCATAGAAGTGTTCAGTATATTATATACAATGTAAAGTATTCATAGAAGTGTTCAGTATATTATATACAATGTAAAGTATTCATAGAAGTGTTCAGTATATTATATACAATGTAAAGTACTCATAGAAGTGTTCAGTATATTATATACAATGTAAAGTATTCATAGAAGTGTTCAGTATATTATATATTATACAATGTAAAGTACTCATAGAAGTGTTCAGTATATTATATACAATGTAAAGTATTCATAGAAGTGTTCAGTATATTATATACAATGTAAAGTATTCATAGAAGTGTTCAGTATATTATATACAATGTAAAGTACTCATAGAAGTGTTCAGTATATTATATACAATGTAAAGTACTCATAGAAGTGTTCAGTATATTATATACAATGTAAAGTACTCATAGAAGTGTTCAGTATATTATATACAATGTAAAGTATTCATAGAAGTGTTCAGTATATTATATACAATGTAAAGTATTCATAGAAGTGTTGAGTATATTATATACAATGTAAAGTATTCATAGAAGTGTTCAGTATATTATATACAATGTAAAGTATTCATAGAAGTGTTCAGTATATTATATACAATGTAAAGTATTCATAGAAGTGTTCAGTATATTATATACAATGTAAAGTATTCATAGAATTGTTCAGTATATTATATACAATGTAAAGTATTCATAGAAGTGTTCAGTATATTATATACAATGTAAAGTATTCATAGAAGTGTTCAGTATATTATATACAATGTTCAGTATATTATATACAATGTAAAGTATTCATAGAAGTGTTCAGTATATTATATACAATGTAAAGTTACTACAATTGAATTGTTAATATTTCTTATATTATTTAAAAGATGAGCTAAATTGGAATACCAAATATATCAAAATATATATTCAATTTTCGAATAATTGATAGACACAACATGTATCACCCTACTAGATTAAAGAATTCATAAAAATGATAATAATAACACTAGAATATCTTCACCGGAAGATGTACAAAAGCAACGTACATAGTTTGTAAGGTACAGACACTTCTATGTGAGAATAAACACCCCCTATGAAAAGAGAGATAACTCTTAACTGATAAGAGTTGTGAATTTCTTTAGTTAAATTGTCCTGCCTCACAATAGCGTTCAGAGACTACAAATCTCTACTCCCTCCCTCTCCCAAATCCAACAATACAATCTTAAATCTGTATCTTTATAAAACCACACAATCACCCCACCACCACCACACACTCCTGTGTACAAAATCTGGACAAAGGCACATCAAAACCTAGATATATAATAGCTTGACTGAGGAATATAATCCCTGATTGATAATAGTTTTTATCGAGGAGCATACTATTCGACTGAGGTGTAAAATCTTTGATTGAGGTAGACAATAGATTGACTGAAAAGTATATATTTGAGGTAGACAATAGCTTGAATGAGGAGTATTATTAAATCTTTGATTTGGGGTATACAATAGATTGACTGAGAAGCATAATCTCTGACTGAGGAGTATAATCTCTGACGGAGGAGTATCATCTGTGATTGAGGAGTACAATCTCCAATTGAGGATGATCTCTGATTGAGGAGTGTAATATCTGATTGAGGAGTATAATCTGTGATTGAGTTGTATCATCTGATTGAGGAATGTAATCTCTGATTGAGGAGTATAATCTCTGATTGAGGAGTATCATCTGTGATTGAGGAGTATAATCTCCGATTGAGGATCATCTCTGATTGAGGAGTGTAATATCTGATTGAGGAGTATCATCTGTGATTGAGGAGTACAATCTCCAATTGAGGATGATCTCTGATTGAGGAGTGTAATATCTGATTGAGGAGTATAATCTGTGATTGAGTTGTATCATCTGATTGAGGAATGTAATCTCTGATTGAGGAGTATAATCTCTGATTGAGGAGTATCATCTGTGATTGAGGAGTATAATCTCCGATTGAGGATCATCTCTGATTGAGGAGTGTAATATCTGATTGAGGAGTATCATCTGTGATTGAGGATCATCTCTGATTGAGGAGTATAATCTCTGATTGAGGACTATCATCTCCGATTGAGAATTATCTCTGATAGAGGAGTATAATATCTGATTGAGGAGTATAATCTCTGATTGAGGAATATAACCTTTGATTGAGGAGTATCATCTGATTGAGGAGTATAATCTCAGATTGAGTATAATCTCTAATTGAAGATTATCTCTGATTGAGGAGTACAATGTATAATCTCTGATTGAGGAGTATCATCTGTGATTGAGGAGTATAATCTCTAATTGAGGATTATCTCTGATTGAGGATTATAATCTGTGATGGAGGTAGACATTAGATTGACTGAGGTACACAAAATCTTTTATGGAAATATATAGATCTACAAACATTGACTTTCCTTTATGTGGTAAAGTGAACTTCTATTGAAAAAAAAGTTTAAACTTAGTGAGCAAACAGACATCATACCTTACACATCTAAATGATAATGGCCTCCAAATCCTACACTGAATTTAGAGGGTGCATCATACCTCTTTGTCTTACAAATTGTCCACCTAAAGCAATAAAACAACTCTGTTCATTCTATTTTATTGGTGCTTATATAAACATGATAAGTATTTCACAGTGTACAATAGTGATCATTCACAATGACATGGTATATCAGACTCCTAACAAGATCAATACCAACCTTGTATATAATTACCCATCAACACAGTCCACAGAACACCCTACTTCCTATCAATGACCACCATTTAACACAGAAACACAATAACTGTCATCAGGCTAACTCAGGTTGTAAAATAATACTATTATATGAATCTGTTCTACACCTAGCTTCATGTGAGCACAAGTACATAGTGTATGTGAGTGAGAGAGAGAGGAGAGAGAGAGAGAGCATACATGTACATTCTATATGGCAATATTTTTTCAAAATCCTAGATATCGATGACTACATGACTTATTCTGACTAGAAATGGAGAATTGCCTAGAAATTCTTCTCAGATACAAAATGAAACATATTGTAATCTTGCAGTTACATAATAATCTTTTAATGTACTCTTTAACTTGAATCTAAGAAGTATGGTTAAATTGCTTGCATGAATGAAGTTTGGATGTTGTATGGAATAACATAGTTTTCCTTTTAATACACGGGCATTTAATTTGGTAAATTCAATATTTAAATTTATGAAATGAAAGCTCAGGAAATTTATACTCCAGAGGACTTAATGAAGAATGCATAAAAATGTGACTTTTGATTTCAATCGAGAGACTTCTTACAAATGAAACCTAATATTCAGTATAATATGCGTAACATACTTTTTGAATATCTGTTGATTTGAGGACATTCAACACGAGCATTGATATAATTAAATAGCTTCTCCCATGTATATCCCAGCGTCAAGTAAAAACCTACCTTAAAGTTTCCACAAAACAACGCTTAAACTAACAGAAAAACAATCTAATTTAATTCAATTTTTCAAATCAATTTGCTCTATACATGGAATGGTTTGTTCCTTACAACATTAAATTAAATTTAACAATATTTTGAATTCACAGATATTGCGACAGTCAGTTCATAATATTGATATTTTGACAAAGACATAATATACAATTATATACTATAATGTAAGCTAGCTATATGAAAGCCCTAATTTAATACACTGTGCACTAATGATTTAGCTGTACATAGATATTGAAAACATACCGAGAATCTGACAAACAGGAATGGCTACAGTAACGTATCTAATCTCCGATAATATCTAGCTTTAAGATGTTTAACATACAAATAGCTAAATATGAACCTATGTAGAAGATGGAATGCGTATATAGTGACACAGCACAAAATTTTGTAACTTTCTCGTACACACCATAGCAAAAATCGCCTCTGGTTTTAAAAACATATCACACTTTCTTATCAGTTGATCTACATGAATCTTAGTCAACAAGAAAAAATCAGGAAATACCAGAGAATCCGGACTTTTCCTATTTGTCAGATTTCAATTGGATTCTAAACATTCACACATGGATTTAAACACATAACAGCTACACTTATATATATATATATATATCATATCTGTATCACATACAGGCAGTCCTCAAAAACAATAAGTACTATTTCATATCACAAACTTGTACAGGAATACTTGATTACATACAATACTAAGTATTGGTAACAAAGTCTAATGTGGTGTCTGATAATGTGGTTTGTTGTATGTGGTGTCTGATGTGGTTTGTGTTGTGTGGTATCTGATAATGTGGTTTGTTGTGTGTGGTATCTGATGTGGTTTGTGGTGTCTGATAATGTGGTTTGTGTGTGGTATCTGATAATGTGGTTTGTGTTGTGTGGTATCTCATAATGTGGTTTGTGGTATCTGATAACGTGGTTTGTTGTGTGTGGTATCTAATAACGTGGTTTGTTGTGTGTGGTATCTGATAACGTGGTTTGTGTTGTGTGGTATCTCATAATGTGGTTTGTGGTATCTGATAATGTGGTTTGTTATGTGTGATATCTGATAATGTGGTTTGTTGTGTTTGGTATCTGATAACGTGGCTTGTTATGTGTGGTATCTGATAATGTGGTTTGTTGTGTGTGGTATCTCATAACGTGGTTTATTGTTTGTATATCACAGTAATGAAGTAAAATGGCATGTTGGATTATGTTTTTCTACCACAAATAAAAAAAAAACCTTTCAAAGACAATACAGTAAATGCTGTTTTATCCAACACATTCTGGGAGATAAATTTTGTTGATTAGACAGGATGTTTGAATTATACAGTGTGAAGTTCATCCTTACACTGTCAGGAGTCCCCGAGTCCACGCGTGGCCGTGGCTGGTGAAGTTCATCCTTACACTGTCAGGGGTCCCCGAGTTCACGCGTGGCCGTGGCTTGTGAACAGAGGACCCCTGATGTTGTGTGAAGATTTGTAAATGGAAATTAGGGTGGGAGTTAACAGTACACAGGTGTCAGATTGGACAGACTTAACTGTATTAGTAAACATAAGCTGAAGCACTTGTTTGACATCTATACATGTATTAGCTTGGTAATGGAAGTCTTGGCATTTGTTTTTCAGTTTGCAAATTATTTAAATGAAGCTTTCAAAAACCAATCCCCCCAAAAAGGAGAGTCAAGACATTGTGTTTCTTTGCTTGAATGAATGAAAGAACATGAGAGGCATCGGAAATCCTTTACTTTATAAAAAAAAAATGTGTTCCACTTCTATACATGTAAACACAAATATTTTAGGCAACACTTTGTTTTACAGAAACATGGTGAATTTACCCAGTACTCTTCGAACTGAACAAAGCTGACATGGTGGAAAATACAAATAGAAAAAGAGTATTATACATGTTTTTACAATTTTTTCCTCTCCAAGAATTCATTTCATAGTGTGGACCCTTGATGCACTTTTATCATGCACTTACATGAATGTGCAATCTACCCTCAATCCTGTTAAATGATGGTACACAACTGTTATCCTGATTCAATATTCTATACAGTAAAACATGCTTATAGTGAAGTGCTGGGGACAAACAATTCTGATTCGTTATACACATAATTCACTATATCCAATAAGTTCATAACATGTTCTAAACCTACAGGGAATGAAAACCACTTTGCTGTAAGAATTCTCCGTATAAGCTTGTTCGTTGTAACCATGTCTTACTGTGTTATATGTACCTTCACAGGAATCCTACAAAATTTGACTAGACAATTCATTACAATCAGCTGAACACAAACATTAACAGGAAATCCAAATGACAAGGGATTTAATCTAAATAACTCTGACCCAATCAAAATTCTATCCTGCAAGACTTTAATGCATACAATTCATGGTGAATATGCTTCACATTTCATTAACAGATACTATCCACATTAGTTCCATTAAATATGCTTCTACACATTTTCCTACATGTGCATTGTATCAATATAAGAGCAAGGATACAGAGAAAGTCCGACTGAGCATTCCAACCAATCAAAAAATAGATTGTTTACTCGACAGCGACACGTCAGCAGCATCGACAATGATTCTGTGCTACATTTACAAAGTATTTATTGCTGGAAAGGAACCATCACAAATGACTTGTTGGAGACAGAGCTAGTCCTGTGTAAATATCCATGCTTCCAGAACTTTCACGATGAAGTCTTCGGATGAGGTAAGTATGTCATTGTCATATGTGTCGCATCGGTGAGTCTGGCCGTGGTACAAACCCTCGTCAAACCACAAACCAAATAGTCCTCTGAAATAACAAGAGTTTACGTAAATGTCAACCACAGATATTGAGTAACTAATATTTTTATGAAGCCTGTGGGCCAGGACGGTCAGACGATTATCACATAACATAGAACATACACGAGCAGGTTTGTGTGTAGATGGAGCAAGTAGGCATTCTCGAAATGTGAAGAGAAAAAACAGTCATCTTTAAAATAATTAGAACTGGATATCCCTGTGATCAAAAACTTCTCCATCACAAACATTTTCTACATACAATGTACCTAATGGTCTAATAATGCCTTCAGATACCACGAAAGAGCAATAACTCCAGAGTTTTGTGCAGATAACCACTGATAAAAATTTACTTACTGGCCTGCCCCAATCGAGAGACTTTCTTGGTTGCCTTTAATAAAGAAGTTATTGTCACCTGTCCATCTGAATACCTGGAAAATCAACCAGAATTAATCATATTAATTTAAAATTATCTATATTGTTGAAGAAACAATTAATCCTAGTAAAAGCAACTCACAATACATTATTTAACATTTCAAATCCCTCAGCAAGGAGATTAACTAATTATACCGTATATCAGGGTTTTTTTGCGTCATGTTTTTTCCGTGAATCAGAACCTAAAATAGTGTATTAAATTTACGATACATGTAATTAAATTGTCACTAATTCAAAGTCATAGTGAAAATTTAATTCACAATTATTTAAACTTATGAAGGAATTGGGGGAAAAAGAAGCCAGCGTGTGTACGTATTTTAAACTCTTAATTTTTTATACAAAAATTGAGTAAGTGAAACGATTTACATGATTTCTGAGTAACTGATGACACAATGATTTTGCACTTTTCTTTATACTCGAGTAAATAACTGCCACAGTGACCCACTGTATTCAGCGACTCATTGCCGTAAAATTTCCCCCCCAAGGCGTTACCCTATCTATTGTACATGTAAACGACCACCTCTCTGACGCGACCATGATTTTTACAACCTTTTCGTGTAATTTCACAAAACTTTACCTTTATTCAAGGACTGTACATTTTTCGATTACTACTCGATTCCTACTTTTGATTTCAGTCGAGCATGACTATTCTGGGAAATATTGTTCCTAACACTTTCATTTTAAATTGCATGGGTAATAATTTGACTGTGATCTTGTCTAGTCGGCACTCAGAATTACTATACCCAAGCTATCAATTTGGAAACGTAATCAATGCACAGGAGTCGTGTGAGGTTAATTAACAAATCCTGAGTGTTGTTTATTTAATAAAGTAAATAATCAAGGAATCAAAGCCCTTGTTTTCGTAGGTGTGAATTTTGACAGACTTTGAGAGGTGCGGGGTAGATCAGATATGAAATCTCCCAACAGGAACTCTATTCAACAGAGTGGAAAATTAGCCTGATTGCGATATAAATCAGGTAAATATTGTGCTTAGCACAAAAATTTAGCTTGCCAATTATTACATAAACGATGAGGCTTAGATATATACCTGTTATTTGGCGTTTGAGGGAAACAAAACACACTGTACACAGAACTTTCACCATATTATTACCTGCATGACCTGTGTATTATAACTCTATTAAAAAAGAAAAACTTTGTAACAAATTTACGCTGATTTACTTTCCGCGATTCGGAAATTGTCGCAAACAAAGAGGAAATTGGTTACATGCAGAAAAAACCTGATATATGGGATCATAAATGATTAAATTCAAGTGCTTATATTCCCAGGATTTCCCTCGTGGTTTTATTATACATGTATGTACACTTTATCCACACTGATGACTCGACACTCAATGTTGTGTGCCATCCATTAGGTAAAGCATACAAACATCAGATTCTTGAAAACAAAGTGTACAAAGCTCACCAGAGCCACAGGATTTCTTTCTTTTTTTAATAACTGTCGCTGCATAATTGGAAAGTTTATGGATGTCATAGGAAGTAACACTCCAATATTCAAATTTCTTTCAAAGTATAAAGGGAAAATAAACTTAAGGTAGCTCATTACACTAAATTATTACTTAATGGCTCGTTAAAACACCTCTTATGAAGTATGATTTCACCATTGAAAAAGTGGTAGCTTTATGCAAGGTGAAGATAACGAACAGTGATCAATCTCAGAACTCCCACAAGCAATACAAAATAGATAGTTGGGCAAACACGGACCCCTGGACACACCAGAGGTGGGATCAGGTGCCTAGGAGGAGTAAGCATCTTTTATATGAATATTTTGTGATTTATCCAGGAATGAAAGAAAGGGTACTTTGTTTGCAAATAAAATACTCTAGAGTCCAAATTTCGCTGTGATTTGATGCATGATATGAGTATCTAAGAAAACATGACTACACGACTCGGATAAAATTTCAAATTTTTTGAATGAAAAAACATTTATGAAAATTGAAAACGTCATTTGCTGATATTTTTTTTTAAATATACGGATAAAATCTTCAAAAACCATGTCAGTTAGAAAAAAGATATATCAGAGAAATATATTTTGAAATGAAATTGTCAAAATTCAGAAATATTACGATTTTTCTAATTTGAACCAAGCCTGATTGGAATTATAAACATGAGGCCCATGGGCCACATCGCTCATCTGAGTCACCTTGGCCCATATCTAAAGATTTTCCATATATATTTGCATGTAAAACCTTAGTCCCTATTATGGCCCCAACTACCCCTGGAGGCCATGATTTTTGCAAACTTGAATCTACACTACGTCAGAAAGCTTTCATGTAAATGTCAACTTCTTTGGCCCAATGGTTCTTGAGAAGAAGATTTTTAAAGATTTTCCCTATATTTGTATGTAAAACTTTGACACACACACCCCACTTGTGGCCCCATCCTACCTCCCAGGGGCCATGATTGAACAAACTTGAATCTGCACTATGTCAGAAAGTTTTCATGTAAATATCAGCTTTTCTGACTCAGTGGTTATTGAGAAGAAGATTTTTCCTATATATTTGTATGTAAAACTTTGATCCCCTATTGTGGCCCCATCCAACCCCCGGGACCATGATTTGAACAAACTTGAATCTGCATTATGTCAGGAAGCTTTCATGTAAATCTCAGCTTTTCTGGCTAAGTGGTTCTTGAGAAAAAGATTTTTAAAGTTTTTCCCTATATATTTGTATGTAAAACTTTGATCCCCCCTTGTGGCCCCATCCTACCCCCGGGGGCCATGATTTGAACAAACTTGAATCTGCAATATGTCAGGAAGCTTTCAGGTAAATTTCAGCTCTTCTGGCCTAGTGGCTCTTGAGAAGAAGATTTTTAAATGACCCCACCCTATTTTTGCATTTTTGTGAATATCTCCCCTTTGAAAGGGACATGGCCCTTCATTTGAACGAACTTAAAAGCCCTTCACCCAAGGATGCTTTTGGCCAAGTTTGGTTGAAATTGGCCTAGTGGTTCTGGAGAAGAAGATAAAATTGTGAAACGTTTACAACGACAACGATGACACACAACGGACAAATTTTGATCACAAAAGCTCACTTGAACCTTCGGCTCAGGTGAGCTAAAAAGTAGTCACAGAGAACATTGTAATCAGACAACTAAATTCCCTTGATGGAGAATGGTTTACAGATTAAATGAATTTATAAAGGAAACAAATTTCTTGATGAACAGTGCATAAAATTGGCAACAATGTGATTAATTTAGTAATTTCTATCAATTTTGATCAGGATCGGTACTTTTTTCTCTAGTTTAAACATAATTATATCTTAAAATTTGTTTCAGTTTCTTTTTATAATACATTTCTTCGATATATCTCTTTTCTAACTGACATGTTTTTTGAAGATTTTATCCGTAGATTTAAAAAATATTAACAAATAACGTTTTCAATATTTAAGAAATAAGGTATCATTTAAAAATATTTATCGGGATATAAATACGGGTTGGTCACGTGATCAAATTCCATAAAGCCCGAAGGGCTTTATGGAAAATTTGATCATGTACCAACCCGTATTTATATCCTGATAAATATTTTTAAATGATACCTTATTACTTATATTTATATTTTTGGTTGGTAACATTGCTGAATTGTGTTAACAACACGTTTCCATACATTTCAAATTGTTGACGTCCACAACGAAGCGTCATAGATGTTCAAAATGACGACAACACAAAACAAAGTTCTATAAAATGAAGAACTGTTTTAATTATTAAGACGCTAGAAAGGAAGTATATCAACATATACTTATACATTAACTCGGGAGTATATAATGGAAAACTCTTCCATATGTCTAATTTTAGGGGGTGGGGGAATTATGATTTAAACGGGGATGTGCAGTGTTACACTTAGAGTTGTGATGCGCTTTGACTTTTGAAAAGTGAAGACGTTGAAGACCGAGTTTGAAAGATATTCTGTGGATATTGCGGAGTTAACAGAAGACTGAGATGGAGGAACATGAAGAACAGGGCGGCAGTCGTCAGGTGTAGGCAAATCTTTTATAGACAGGACAGAGGACGCAGCTCAGATGAATCTCCGGAAAGAACTGAACATCGCAGAGAATGTGGAACTGCACGAAGGTAAGGGACGGTTTGGATTTGGATATGTAATTGTTGATAAACATGAGCTCACTGAACGCTTCTTTTGACTCGATAATTTTTTGTAATAGGTTTTTAACGACGCCTCGCTTCGATGTCCCGACATAAACTTGGAAACCGACATCAAGCACTATGGCTGCTGTGGCACGGAAGCAGTGTGGTGTGTAGGTCTTAATGCACTTTGACGACTTATCGGCCATACATCCTGTGAATGACCTTTTTGCTAAAGCCTAATGTCATCGTCTAGCAGTAAGTACAATTCCGCATCACCGAGGACCAGGGTGAAGTTGTAGCAGACGAAATTTTAGACATACATTAGGCCTAGTAGGCTAGTAACTAAAGACATTGTTTACAGAAATGTTTTTATCAATTATTGATGAAAGTTCACTGCTTGGAATACAAATAAAACCGTAAATACATATTGTGATGTTGATTTCATCTATTGAAAGATTTCTGTAGTAAGTGAGAGCGATTGCTAGATGTGTATTGCCTTAGTAAAAGTAGTACCTGTTACCTACTTTTAACAAATGTTCATACGCACAGCCGTGACCTCTGTTGACCCCGTAGTAGATTTATCCAGAAATAAATACGTATTGCTCGTAATAGTGTTATGTAGGAGAAAACAGTTGCAAATGTAAATATTCATAAATATTTTTTTCTAAAATATTAAAACATTTATATCTGAATCTTTTAGGCATGATTTATTAGATATTCATATCATGCATCAAATCACAGCAAAATTTGGACTTGAGAATCTCTCATTTGCAAGCAAAACGCTTTTCATAATTCCATGGAAAATCTCAAAAAAGTAATGAAAAAATAAATGAGAGCTTGCATCACTGTTTCGATGGTGAAATCATACTTTACAAGAGGTGTTCTAACGAGCCATTAAATACAATTTTAGTGTAATGAGCTACCTTAATTTGAATGATATTACTTTCCAATTTACGGGACCTGAGGGGACACTTTATTGAACCAGTAAAGGTGAACACCCATGTGTATCTATAGTCCTCGTTTGATAAATTTCCTACCTTGAACTCTGGATAGAAGGTGAATAGGAATGATTCTCCTGTTCCGTAAAAATGGTCGCTTGGTTTCAGTTCACACGATGTCAAAGCACCAAAGATCTACAAAGTGAAAACAGGAAGTGATGTCATACAATCTTTTGTAACTGACCTGGGTACATCTCAAGCAGAATCTATGTACAGAGAACAATTGGCAAGTGAAACTAGAGATTGTTTATATGAAAAACAAATATCTCCCCAGCTCTCCAAATTGGTAGTGCGCCAAATAAAACAATATGCACATCTACAAATGGCAATGAAGAGTTGTACAAAGTTTCAAGTCTTTCCGATAAGCTACATGTATATAGGAGAAGCTGTGACAGACAGACAGCCGGACAGAGAGCACAAAAAAGGGAGATAAAGGGGAATTACTCCAATGCTCCTGATTTTTTCTATCGGAGGACATTAACAGTGCTTCATGTTTGCTTCCGAGTCATTGGTCTATACATTAATTCAATGAATTGAGCAATGGTCTGCTGAGTACTGAATGTCAAGTTTCATATGATTAGCTGGGTACTTTGTACCTATGAACAAGGACTGTGTGACTAGTACTTATATTTTGTGTTTTGAATGTTGTTGTGTTTCAACGTTGTGCGTTTGAATGTTGTGTTTGAAAATTGTTCAATGTTGTGTTTGAATGTTGTTGTGTTTGAATGTTGTGTGTTTGAATGTTGTTGTGTTTGAATGTTGTATGTTTGAATGTTGTGCGTTTTGAATTCTGAATGTTTTGAATGTTATTGGCAGAAGAGCAACACACCAACTCTGAATTTTCTGTTCATTAATTTAAATGATATTGAATGGAGGACATAGATTCACCAATATTTATTTGTCTGTTTGTCTCTCACAAAACTATAAACAAATTTCAATGAACTTTTGAGGCATGGTTATCTAAATAATTTTACTTTCAGAACAGCAACGGTATTACATTTGCTCTCGGCCTGCCCTCTAACAAACGTAGTTTTCACTGAATGAGAACCTCTCACTGTACTGTACACTCACAAAGTCGTCGGTGTCCTTGACTAAGAGCATGACAGGACTGTCAACGCCATGCATGTCTCTGTATAAAGTCTTCAGACTGAACCCGTGCTGCTCTGTGCTGTAAACCAGGGTCCAGGGATACCCTATAGTCCGGGGCGGCATGTGCTGATTCAGCTGTAATAAACAAATAGTACAAACTTCTCAGTCATTTTTCTCGAGTCACAAGGCTGCACAAAATATGTTTCAATGATTAATTCTCTTACAACTGTATACCGTATATACTCACCTATAAGTCGGTCCGCCTATAAGTCGGTTGTAGTTTTTAAGGTAATTTTGTAGGAATTTGCCATTGACCCGCTTATAAGTCAGTACAAGTTTTTGTCAGAATCGGTTGACAATTTCAAGTCAATGCTCTAGTGTTTTTACCTATGTTTCAAAAATTATTTTGAGAAATTAATAATTATGACGTGCTCAATATCCAAGCCATATCTGTTTGGGGTTTAAACGCAACCCTTGATCTATTATGGGCAATGATCCCTAGTTTACCTAAGCAATTATGGTCACCTAATTACCAGTACCTGATACCGTGTTTACTTAGTGGCACGCGCCTCGCAAAAACTTTTATGGTGGGATTCAGGTATAATTCATTGTATCAACAATAAAGTTTTTAAGAGTCAAGAATGATGATCTAAATTATCTGTTAACAATATTCAATCTTTTATGAAATATATTTCAGCCGGTATACATATGAATATTTCAATATTAAATCAGGTTCGTAATTCAATTTTACCGATAAACGATAGATTAGTTGAATTGAAAGTATTAGTTACCGGTATGTAAATAATTTTTAACTAGATAAAAATATGTAAATACTTGTACTTTATACATAATTTTAAAATACATAAACAATACAATATGTCTAGAATTTGTGAACAATAATCATTTGTGTGGTAGTCCACGATAATCGTCGAAGTTGTTTAAAAACCACTACGCCGCCAAGAAAAATACCAATCTTCTTAGGACGCGCCTATAAGTCGGACATAGAGTTTTGGACCAAAAATTGACTCCCAAAAATCCGACTTCTAGTCGAGTATATACGGTAACATATATCTACCTGTTGTAAGTCTTGAGAGAAATGGGCTTAGCATTTAAAAAGGATTTTCATATAAGAAAAAAAAAAACCTGCTTTAATGGTTGACCAACCTCTAACCTGTCTTTTCTTCTATAAAAAAACCGCCCAAAACTTTCATGTAAATATATATATATATATACTTTAATTAATATCATTTATTTAACTGAAAATAATCTATTATGTGTATATGTGTACCTACATGTATATGTATTTATGTCTGTATGTACATATGTGTGTGTGTATATGTATGCGTATATATGTACATGTATGTATATGTTATTGTTTGCTTTTGTAAAAATATTGAGAATATGAAGGTTAATAAAAAAAAAAAAAAGTTGACCAACCTGTAATCAGTATAAACAATTCAAACAAGTTCATTTAATTCACTATGAAATTCTTGTAAGATTAAAATCTGTACTGCTGTACTGTAAAGGATGCAGAATAATATAAAGGAAGCAGAAGGCCTTCTAAGTCTCGGAGATTTCCGTCTTACAGAAATTTCTGTCTCACAGAAATTTCCATCTTATGTACAGTAGATTTCAGTCACATAGAAATTTCCCTCATACAAAGATTTCTGTTTCAAAGCAATTTCTGTTAAAAAAAATTCCCATCTTACAGAGATTTCCATCTTACAGGGATTTCTGTCTTACAGAGATTTCTGTCTTTAATACAGAGATTTCCATCTTACAGAGATTTCTGTCTTTAATACAGAGATTTCCATCTTACAGAGATTTCTGTCTTTAATACAGAGATTTCCATCTTACAGAGATTTCTGTCTTTAATACAGAGATTTCCATCTTACAGAGATTTCTGTCTTTAATACAGAGATTTCCATCTTACAGGAATTTCCATTTTACAGAGATTTCTGTCTTTAATACAGAGATTTCCATCTTACAGGAATTTCCATTTTACAGAGATTTCTGTCTTTAATACAGAGATTTCCATCTTACAGGAATTTCCATTTTACAGAGATTTCTGTCTTTAATACAGAGATTTCCCATCTTACCATCTCTAAATGATAGTCCTGTATAATGGTCGATTGTCCATGTAGCTCTGGTAACATTTGAGTTTCTTCGAATTCTACTGACTTCCTCCTGCAGGCCTCTTCTGCACTAATTATCTTTTGTACATACAAATAATCATAATTCACAAACAACAACTATCATATATTTCTTCAAAATACAGTAAAATATCATTTACTAGCTGCACCAATCACAAATTTCATCTGTAAATCTTTTGGACTAATAAATTATCTGGTAAATACAAGTAAATTACAGTTCACAAGCAATTTCTTCAAAATACAGTAAGATAACATTTACTAAGTATGTTTTAAGCTTTAATGCCTAACCTCCTGTCCCCCTTCATATGTTGACTCCCGTATCCTTCTTTTAAATATGCCTATAGTCTATTGTCCTCCTTAATACCCCTCCTCTCTTATCCTCCTTCATACCCCTCCTCTCTTATCCTCCTTCATACCCCAATTCCTTAATATTACTATCCCATTATCTTCCTTAATATGCAAACTCCCTTATTCTTCTCAATATCCCTACCCTCCTAATTATTCCTAACCCCTTAATATTCCTATCTCCATCATCTTCCTTAATATTCCTACCCCATCATCTTCCTTAATATTCCAACTCCCTTGTTCTCCTTAATATTCCTACCCCCTTACCTTCTTATTATTCCTACTCCCTGATGTTCCTTAATATTCCTACTTCCTGACCCCTCTTAATATTCCTACCCCATTATCCTCCTAAATAATCCTACCCCTTTATCTCTCTTAATATTCCTACCCTAGCTTTGTTCCTGTAATTTCATCAATTTCCGAGGACATGGAATTTCATAAATTTATCAAATAAAACATGTACTCTTCCACTGATACATGACTTTGGGGAAAGGTACAAAAGATTCTTCCATCATCTGGGGAAAATGTGCTTCATTTTGTGGTCTGTTGATAATCAACAAAACACATGACCTGCCTTTACCTCCCAGTCTTTTTGTAATGCTGTGATCCCATTATACACATGCCCTGCCCTTACCTCCCAGTCTTTTTGTAATGCTGTGATCCCATTATACACATGCCCTGCCCTTACCTCCCAGTCTTTTTGTAATGCTGTGATCCCATTATACACATGTCCTGCCCTTACCTCCCAGTCTTTTTGTAATGCTGTGATCCCATTATACACATGCCCTGCCCTAACCTCCCAGTCTTTTTGTAATGCTGTGATCCCATTATACACATGCCCTGCCCTTACCTCCCAGTCTTTTTGTAATGCTGTGATCCCACTGTTGAAGTACTCTTCAAAAACTTCCATTTCCTCGGGGTCTTCCCTTTCCTCCCCATCAAGGACAACAAAGCCCCTTCTCTCCGCCGAGATCTCTTCTTCGTCACCATATAGTTCCGGCTTCCACTGGACAAAGAAAGCATACAGCTGGTCCACTCTGCAGAAAATGTCATAAAACTACTGTAATTCAAATGATAAGGTTTACTCATTTGTAAAAAATAATATTTTAGCAGGGGTAACATTTAAGATTTATTAATACCAAACCTTGCAAGAAAAAGGGATTTCTATCAGTAAACTAAATTTTCATTCGAGTTCAAAAAAATTCTATGAGTCTTACAATTATTCTTTATATATCTTGAATCATTGATTTAATCTATGTATTTATAAGGAAATTGCTAACTGCAGATCAATTTCAGACAAGCAATTTGTGAATAAAAGTTGTCACGAATCATGGTTGGTTTACAGTAAATTATAATGTATGAGACAAATACAGTTGGTCTTTGGTATCTCAAACAACGATTTCTCGAATACAAGAGGCCCAGGGGCCTTATAGGTCACCTGAGTATCATGTAACAACCTTCCAATGTTTGAATTAGGTTTGTGTTTAAATATAAGAATTTTACTTTTGGATGGAAGAAACATTGAATAGCTATGTGGTCAGCCCCGCCTTTGCACCAAAACCCCTGACCCAGGGGCCATAAATTTCAGTTTTGAAAGAAGCATCCTTGATCATCATTATCATACTATTAGTTTGTCTACTTAATACCCAGCAGCAGAGGAGAAGATTTTCAAAGAAAGAAAATGCATTTTCACTATATGATCAATAGGGCCCCACCCTAATACCAGAACCCCTGACCCAGGGGCCATGAATTTCACAAATTTTGAAAGAGGCATCCTTGCTCATCATAACCATGCTATTGGTTTGTCTACTTAATACCCAAGGACAGAAAAGAAGATTTTCAAAGAAATAATGCATTTTCACTATATGAGTTATAGAGCCCCCACCCTAGCACTAGAACCCCTGATCCAGAGGCCATGAATTTCACAATTTTTAACAAGAGGTACTGTGAGCAATGCTCACTAAGAATACCCCCCGCTTACCCCAATCTCCCAAAGGGTGTTGGTAATAGGTATAAACTACCTCTTTTCTGAGTGTTGCTACTTCGATGTCCAGTGCGCATGACCTTTGACCTTTTGACCCCAAAATCGATAGGGAACATCTTCATCCCATGGGTAGTCCATCTATATGATATGGTGACTGTAGGTGGAAAGGATAACGCTTTAGAGCCCAGAAACCATATTGCTACTTCAATGTCCAGTGCACTTGACCTTTGACCCCAAAATCGATAGGGAACATCTTCATCCCATGGGTAGTCCATATGTTTGATATGGTGACTGTAGGTGGAAAGGATAACGCTTTAGAGCCTGGAAACCATATTGCTACTTCAATGTCCAGTGCACTTGACCTTTGACCTTTTGACCCCAAAATCGATAGGGAACATCTTCATCCTATGGGTAGTCCATATGTATGATATGGTGACTGTAGGTGGAAAGGATAACACTTTAGAGCCCGGAAACCATATTGCTACTTCGATGTCCAGTGTGCTTGACCTTTGACCTTTTGACCCCAAAATCGATAGGGAACATCTTCATCCCATGGGTAGCCCATATATATGATATGGTGACGGAAGGTGGAAAGGATAATGCTTTAGAGCCCAGAAACCATTGCGTCTACAGACGGATGGACGGACAACCCGATTCCAGTATACCCCCCCACAACTTGTTGCGGGGGGTATAAAGAGGCATCCTTATTCATCATCACCATGCTATTAGTTTGTCTACTTAATACCCAGAGACAGAGAAGATTTTCAAAGAATTTCTACATTTTCACTATATGACCAATAGAGCCCCACCCTAACACAAGAACCCCTGCCCCAGGGGCCATGAATTTCACCATTTTGGTAGAGGGCTCAACACTCATTATAATTATGCCCACAGTTTGGCTTCTTGATGTCCAGGAGTAAAGAAGAAGATTTTTTAAAATTACACTCATTTTGATGGTTTTTGCCCCACCCCTCAGGCCCCAGGGGGGCAGGGACCACGAATTTCACAATTTTTGTTCCCCTTCACCCACAGATGCTATATGCCAAAATTGGTTGAAATTGGTTCAGGGGTTTCAGAGAAGAAGCTGAAAATGTTCAAATGTTAACGCACGACGACGGACAAAAACAGATAGCAATAGGTCACCTGAATGAATTCAAATGGATATGTCGAGGTGAGTTGGAAGTCCCAACTACATTTTGTTTATGTATTTTATCCTCAATATCTCAAACCCTCAGATATCTCAAAAGTTTTTAATTGGCTCCATTGAATCCAAGATAATGAGGTTTGACTGTACATAATTAAGATGAAGATTACCCCCACATGAGCATTATTTATATTTACAGTATATTTTTTTAGTTGAATCAGTGTTGGAATACAAGATACATAAAATGCTTAATATTACTGTGGACCATCAATTTTGATTTGATGTAAATGTAATTTGTCATATCCCTTAAGTTCACAATATGCTTTAAAATTACAGGGAATGAAAGTCACTTTGCTGTAAATGTGAATTCATCATAAGCATATTCCCTAGGTACTGAAAATTATGAGTGACCTATTTTTCTCTTGAGTGACCTACTTTTCTCTCGGTATAGAAAACCAGTACTCGGGCTTCTTCTTTTTCTTGTTGTAGGCCTGGATTGGTGCTGTCTCTGACACAAGTTTATTGACTGGTTTACCCAGGTGGAGGCAGAGATACAGGGGCGGATCCTCAGCAGCCACCGCAGGGCGGGGAATTAATTCTAAAAATAAACAAGCAGGGTGAGTGTCAGAAGAGCTTGATACTTTGGTATCTTGTGTATAGTTACAAGGTAAGCCCTGTGACTAATGTAAACCCTGTGATTAATAGGTTAGATGTCAATACACAAAGTATGGAATATTACAGGTTGTGAAACATACATTTTAGAAACACCACACACAGAACAAATACACACACCACTACTTCATACTCAACAGCACACTATCACAAAAAAATCATACATGTGAAACAGGTTTAATACAAGTTTTTTAAAATCAATATTACAAGAAAAGCAATTTAATATAAGATGTTGTACAAAAGAAATGTAACCAATACAAAAGATTCACACAAAGTAAATTTCATCACTGCAAATTCAAAATACATGTACTGTAAAAGTGGTTATTTATGCGAGGGGGAAATTTACACTAATTACACGGTCATGTAATAAGCATGTAAAATGTAAATTTCCCCCATGCGTATAGTTAATTATAGTTATAAATATTTGATATGATATATATCATATACAACATATTCAATTACCACATCCCCCCCCAACGCATAATGTTTGACGTGGTGGAAAAAGTTAACATGTACTTAAGCACCAGTGTAAATACCCACTTTTACAGCACTGTTTTAACAAAAAGGATAATGCCAATGAGATATATGGAAACATTTGATAAAATGATTTCTACATATAGTCAGAAAATGAGCTATGTTTCTATTTGTTAAAACCTGACTTTGAATAAATATTATCTTCAGTTACTGATCTAATTGAGCCTAGCAGAGGGGTTACAGACATTCAAAGAGATATTCTGAAACTCTTCCAGAGATGTATACACCAGATAATGGGTGATATGTCTCTGTGGAGTGTGTGTACACTAAAACACATTGTCCCATGGACGCTTAGCTAGAAACAGTCTGGGACTAGCCATGGCTTAGATAATAAATGAACATTCTTTTTGATATACTAAGGCATGCAACAAGAGTAACTATCCTGTCAAATGATGTCATGTTGCTGAATAAATGGAAAGACAACAAACTGCAAGAGGATGTCACATTGTTGAACAAATGGGGACACAAAACTGGGTCAGTGCACAGATGTGTAAATGGTGACAACCAATCACTATCAAGTTTAATTTTAAGCCACTGCAGACACCATCCCCAGTGTAAAATTTCACTAGTGTGTCTCAATATCTAGAAGTTAGACCTATAGTTTGTTAGTGATAACTCTAAGCTCTTTCAATGCATTATACTTTTCAATAAAAACAGTGACCATTCAATTCCACATACACGTCATGATAACTGACAAAATATAAACATTAAGGAATAAATATAAATCATGTGTGTACTATCGAGTAACAAGAGGCCCATGGGCCACATCGCTCATCTGAGTCACCTTGGCTCATATTTAAAGATTTTCCCAATATATTCGCATGTAAAATGTTGATCCCTATTGTGGCCTCAACCTACCCCAAGGGGCCATGATTTTTACAAACTTGAATCTGCACTATGTCAGGAAGCTTTCATGTAAATTTGTAATTTCCTAGCCCAGTGCTTCTTGAGAAAAAGAATTTTAAAGATTTTCTCTATATATTTGTATGTCAAACTTTGATCCCCTATTGTGGCCCCATCCTACCCCCTGGGGGTCATGATTTTTAACAAACTTAAATCTGCACTATGTCAAGAAGCTTTCAGGTAAATATCAGCTTTTCTGGCTCAGTGGTTCTTGAGAAGATTTTTAAAGATTTTCCCTATACATTTGTATGTAAAATTTTGATTCCCTATTGTGGCCCCATCATACCCCCAGGGGCCATGATTTTAACAAACTTAAATCTGCACTATGTCAGAAAGCTTTCATGTAAATCTCAGCTTTTCTGGCTCAGTGGTTCTTGAGAAGAAGATTTTTAAATGACCCCACCCTGTTTTTGCATTTTTAAGCCCTTCACCTATGGAATCCGATGCTTTTGGCCAAGTTTGGTTGAAATTGGCCCAGTGGTTCTGGAGAAGAACTTGAAAATGTAAAAAGTTTACAGACAGACGGACGGACAGATGACGGACAACAGGCAATCATAAAAGCTCAGGTGAGCTAAAAATAGCATGTTTAAAACAAAATGGGTTGTGCCAAATACTAGAAACTATTTAATTGTGTTCAGAATTAACTTGTAAATTGAGGGGGGGGGGGGGGGGATGCTTGAAACAAAACTTTACCAGTATATTTAACGTATGTAAACAAAAGCATGGCACAACCCTTGTTTACATAACAAAGAATTGAGCTCTATATATCTCCATGCATCTCGACAATTGACATTATTTAAAATTTTTGCTAACCATTAGAACTACCTTAGTTAAGCATTCTAAACATAAAAATTGGAAAAACAGCATTTGAAAATTTTCAGCTCAAATCGTGCACATGCCTCTTTAAACATTCTGACTCATAAGGCAAAAACAAAATCATGTATTTTTAATAAACCATTTTCATTTGTCAGTCCCTGTTGACCTGACCTTTAACTTTATGACTCCCTAAAAAAGAGACATCACTCTTCTTCCATGCTGAGAGTTGTCTTTTAAATACAAAGTAACTTATGGTAAAAAAAAAAATCAATATATGCACCTAGGGGTGCATGAGCCGAGTTGCATGGGATACATTGTAAAGTCAGGAATGATGTGGCATATTTATAATTGTGAAGAACTAATTTCAATTTTAAACTTTTCGAGTTACTGTCCAGAAACCATATTTGTCTGAAGTTTTCAATCTATTTTTGGTCACTGTGACCTTGACCTTTGACCTTTTTTCTCCAAAATCAATAGGGGCCTTGCTTTGCTGTTATCCAACAATATATCTAAGTTTCATTTGATTCAAATTCACAATTTTCGAATTATCCTCCAGAAACCAAATTTTTTTGGAATTTTAAATCTATTTTCGGTCACTGTGACCTTCACCTTTGACCTTTTTTCTCCAAAATCAATAGGGGTCTTCCTTACCTGGTACATAACAATATCTTTAAGTATCATTTGATTCGGATTTAAACTTTCTGAGTTATCATCCGGAAACCAAATATTTCTGAAATTTTCATTCTATATTCGGTCACTGTGACCTTGACCTTTAACCTTTTTTCTCCAAAATCAATTGGGGTTTCCTTACCTGATACCCAACAATATATCAAAGTTTTATTTGATTCGGATTTGAACTTTCTGAGTTATCATCCGGAAACCAAATATTTCTGAAATTTTCATTCTATTTTCGGTCACTGTAACCTTGACATTTGACCTTTTTTCTCCAAAATCAATAGGGGTCTTCCTTACCTAGTACCCAACAATATATCAAAGTTTCATTTGATTACATTGTAAACTTTTCGAGTTATCATCTGGAAACCAATTGTTGACGCCCAACCGCCCGCATCACCAAACCAATAGCCGTGTTCAACTTTGTTGCAACTCGGCTAAAAAGTGCCACTGATGCAAGTTTGAATAATTTCGCAGCAGCAGGTGATGTAAAAGCTAATGGATTCCAATGCATACCTTTCCATAATGGGAAAAATAAAAAGTGCAAGCAGCATGGAACCTGAAACTTTGCTCTGATTTGAACCAACTTAACATCTCAGGATTCGTGACCGTGAATGGGTCAGTATGACTTTAACATCATCCATCTACACACACTTTTATTCTGTATATATTGAGAAATATCAGACATTAACATGCCAGTCAATTAGATATCTATAGAACACTTCAGACCCGTTGCCTGCTATATCAGAGGAAAACATTGGTTCCATGCTGCATTAAAGCGGTCTCATTCTGATTAAATGCATATCGACTCTCCCCTGTTCTATTTGTATTGACCAGTCTACGCAGCATGTGTGTTTACAAGCATGCATGGTAATAAAGGCAATCTGTATACACATAGAAATGTCATAAAAGTAATGGTTGGCCCTGTTGTCAAATAGAAACAGAACATGCAACTCTATACAGCAAAAATCCATGAACTACAAACTGAATTTTTGCCATTACACTAAGCGATTGTCTGTCTGCTTGCCATGCACTGCAGTAGAAAACTGAGTATAATCTGCAATAAAATGTCTGGCAGTAGCAGACTACTACACTTACTGTATCTCGAAGGCAGTCTATCATTTATATCTTGTAACATCTCTGTTAAAAACATCACCAAGAAAACTGAACTTCACACACAACAGCCGCTACTGATGGAATATTTACATTGTACAGTGTTGTACGTCTAGAAATGTGATAGGCCTCTGTTAATGGAGTCTTTCTATTTACATGAAAAAAAATTTCAGCACAGGACACAGGGTACCAATAGTAACCTTCCTATAGTTTACATTACTGGGGCATTAGGTACAGTCTGAGGGTGGGGCCACTAACTCACACAGGGGACCAATAGTAACCCTCCTATAGTTCACATTACTGGGGCATTAGCTACAGTCTGAGGGTGGGGCCACTAACTTACACAGGGGACCAATAGTAACTCTCCAATAGTTTACATTACTGGGGCATTAGCTAGTCTGACTGAGGGTGGGGCCACTAACTCACACAGGGGACCAACAGTAACCCTCCTATAGTTTACATTACTGGGGTATTAGGTACAGTCTGAGGATGGGGCCACTAACTTACACAGGGGACCAATAGTAACTCTCCTATAGTTTACATTACTGGGGTATTAGGTACAGTCTGAGGGTGGGGCCACTAACTCACACAGGGGACCAATAGTAACCCTCCTATAGTTTACATTACTGGGGCATTAGCTACAGTCTGAGGGTGGGGCCACTAACTTACACAGGGGACCAATAGTAACTCTCCAATAGTTTACATTACTGGGGCATTAGCTAGTCTGACTGAGGGTGGGGCCACTAACTCACACAGGGGACCAATAGTAACTCTCCTATAGTTTACATTACTGGGGTATTAGGTACAGTCTGAGGGTGGGGCCACTAACTCACACAGGGGACCAATAGTAACCCTCCTATAGTTTACATTACTGGGGCATTAGCTACAGTCTGAGGGTGGGGCCACTAACTTACACAGGGGACCAATAGTAACTCTCCAATAGTTTACATTACTGGGGCATTAGCTAGTCTGACTGAGGGTGGGGCCACTAACTCACACAGAGGACCAATAGTAACCCTCCTATAGTTTACATTACTGGGGTATTAGGTAGAGTCTGAGGGTGGGGCTTCAAACTCACACAGGGGACCAATAGTAACTCTCCAATAGTTTACATTACTGGGGTATTAGGTACAGTCTGAGGGTGGGGCCACCAACTCACACAGGGGACCAATAGTAACCCTCCTATAGTTTACATTACTGGGGTATTAGGTACAGACTAAGGGTGGGGCCACTAACTCACACAGGGGACCAATAGTAACCCTCCTATAGTTTACATTACTGGGGCATTAGCTAGTCTGACTGAAGGTGGGGCCACCAACTCACACAGAGGACCAATAGTAACCCTCCCATAGTTTACATTACTGGGGTATTAGGTACAGTCTAACTCAGGGTGGGGCCACCAACTCACACAGAGGACCAATAGTAACCCTCCCATAGTTTACATTACTGGGGTATTAGGTACAGTCTAGGGGTGAATCAATATATCGAAATATACCGGTATACGCCTGTCCAGCGATATAC
This sequence comes from Ostrea edulis, assembly GCF_947568905.1. Lineage (NCBI taxonomy): Eukaryota > Metazoa > Mollusca > Bivalvia > Ostreida > Ostreidae > Ostrea > Ostrea edulis. The sequence continues at coordinate 6,671,526 of NC_079169.1, read as the reverse complement.
GATACGGTGTTTCAACGATACGATACGATATAATGTCGGGTTAAAAATAGCCCTTTTAATAGTCGGGATCGAAGTTCATAATTTAAAAATGGCTTCTAACAGGAAATGAATCCTCAGACTTTAATACCCGCTTTTACATTGTGACATCAGTGATTCCTCGGACTTTAATCCCGCTTTTACATTGTGACACATCGGAGATTCCTCAGACTTTAATCCCCACTTTTACATTGTGACACATTGGAGATTCCTCAGACTTTAATACCCGCTTTTACATTGTGACACATCGGAGATTCCTCAGACTTTAATCCCCGCTTTTACATTGTGACACATCGGAGATTCCTCAGACTTTAATCCCCGCTTTTACATTGTGATATTGGAGTTTCCTCAGACTTTAATTGTCATTGTTTGTTTTGTTATGAAATAAAATATATTAAACCACTTCTTTTTTTTAATTTTTGATATTTTACTTCAGAAAATGCTTAACTACATTGAAAATCCAATATATTGGATATCGCATCATAAAATATTGTATCGTATCGGAAAATCTTGAGCAATACACACCCCTAGTACAGTCTAACTCAGGGTGGGGCCACCAACTCACACAGGGGACCAATAGTAACCCTCCTATAGTTTACATTACTGGGGCATTAGCTAGTCTGACTGAGGGTGGGGCCACTAACTCACACAGAGGACCAATAGTAACTCTCCAATAGTTTACATTACTGGGGCATTAGCTACAGTCTGAGCGTGGGGCCAACAACTCACAGAGGACCAATAGTAACCCTCCTATAGTTTACATTACTGGGGCATTAGCTACAGTCTGAGGGTGGGGCCAACAACTCACAGAGGACCAATAGTAACCCTCCTATAGTTTACATTACTGGGGCATTCGGTACAGACTGAGGGTGGGGCCACCAACTCACACAGGGGAACTGGGTTCGGTGAGGATTGATTGAATATTGTTTAATGTCCCTCTTGAGAATATTTCACTCACATGGAGACGTCTGTTCGATGAGGAAATCTTCATCATCTGTTGTTTGATGCACATTGTAGGTCACTAAATAAGAACTGAATTGAATACTTATTTCCATTGTTCTCGAGGTTTTGTCAGATCTCAAAATCAAATATCCAACAAAATACCATATTTGCTCTTGAGTAGTTGTCAAGAAAATTATATTGAGAAAAAACTTTTTTTTTCAACAGATTTCTGAAATTTGATGAAATTTTTCTATGTTTTACTGTGAAATTACTTGGCCTTTACCGGTTAGTCTAAAATCATTCCGCGAATGAAACTACAACAAATTTGAATTGCTACAATAAAAGTATAACCAATCCTTTTCCAACTTTTTATTGCCATAATTGTCCGAGCACTTCATCAAAATGAAAAATACTAGTGTAGGTCAATGAGAATTGTATTGTGAGATTGTGTGTATTAATTATTTTGTTAATGATAGGACAATTGAATTAATATGTCAAAGTTTCACATATTGCTTGCAAGCATTCACATATTGCTTGCAAGCATTCACATATTGCTAAAAAGTAACTACACAATCTTGACTTTCTATGTACAGAGAGAACAAAAATAAAATGAGGGAGAGGGGAGTGGTTGCTGCATCCTCAGCCTATGCCCCTGTATAATAAATTTGTCACCTCCATTGGTCCACAATCTGCTGATGTTTTGGGAAGCACTACTACCAGCACAAGGAAATGCTCTGTTTAAATGGGTAAACACTTGTGAGGAAAAGTTGGACAAAGACTGAACATGTGTCATCAACAGAAGACTCTGGGGGTGGGGGTGGGTGGGAAGGGACGTGTAGTTAATTACCTGCGATTAGATTTACCAATCTGTCATCTGAGAAGTAACACTGAAGGGGGGGGGGGGGAGAAGTGTAGTTAATTACCTGTGATTAGGTTTACCAATCTGTCATCTGAGAAGTAACACTGAAAACTTACTATGAAACTGAGTAAACAGAAAAGCTAGTCATAATTGCTATTAGTTAAAACATCATTGTATTTAAAGGCTATGGAAATCAAAATTTTGTCATCTGCTAAGAATTATTAAAACATGAATGTCCAACATGAACCCATAACAAATAAAAATCCCAGCAGACACTAAATATGTCATAGAATGGAGAACATAGGAAAAGCCCTTTATATGGAGCCCATTTTTAGAAGTCTGGGGGAACAAAATGGTTAATCATTATCCTGATTATAGAGTAAATCTGATAATGCCTATCTCAAATTGAGTATCAGTTTTAATCTATGACATAATCTAAGTTCACAGGAAGGTCACAAGGTTAACAAAAATTTCAAATTTCTTTTGATGCATGTGTCACTTCAGAAAAGATAGAGCACACACTTGCCTACCTCTCAAACTTGCATACTATTAATTGGAAAACCTGTGCTCAAAGTTTCCAAAAAAAAATGTATACATTTTCCTTTTAATGCACCATTTTCATCAAACCCTAGATTTGCTGTGGCAATCCTGTGGCCTTAGTCACTTGCAGTCACGATCATGATTTTACAATCCTGTGGCCTTAGTCAGACTCACTTGCAGTCACGATGATCATGATTTTACAATCCTGTGGCCTTAGTCACTTGCAGTCATGATCGTGATTTTATATTTCTTTTGAAGCAAGTGATCACTAGGTTTCACAGGTTTAATTCCATTCTTTTTTTTTTTCTTTTTTTTTTTGAATTTTGAAATTGAAATGAAAAATGGAGATTTCAAAGCACCCATAATATTCTATACAGGGTTAAAATATTGCCAAAATGCAAATCTAGTCCCCCCCCCTCCCCTACATCTATACCTATTCTTGCATTCTAACCTAAAGCTGATTCTTCATATCTATGTTGCAATTCAACAAACATCCAACTTCCCTTTAATTTTCAAAAACATTCATCTGTCTTGTCTATCTCTGATTAATTCACATCCAGAAAAAAACATTCATCTGTCTTGTCTATCTCTGATTAATTCACATCCAGAAAAAAACATTCATCTGTCTTGTCTATCTCTGATTAATTCACATCCAGAAAAAAACATTCATCTGTCTTGTCTATCTCTGATTAATTCACATCCAGAAAAAAAACACCTTGATTTGATGTAGACTTTGCATCTCCACCAACCTATATGTCTACTGAGACCACCAACCTATATGTCTACTGAGAACACCAACCTATATGTCTACTGAGATCACCAACCTATATGTCTACTGAGACCACCAACCTATATGTCTGCTGAGACCACCAACCTATATGTCTACTGAGACCACCAACCTATATGTCTACTGAGAACACCAACCTATATGTCTACTGAGACCACCAACCTATATGTCTGCTGAGATCACCAACCTATATGTCTACTGAGACCACCAACCTATATGTCTGCTGAGACCACCAACCTATATGTCTACTGAGACCACCAACCTATATGTCTGCTGAGATCACCAACCTATATGTCTACTGAGACCACCAACCTATATGTCTGCTGAGACCACCAACCTATATGTCTGCTGAGACCACCAACCTATATGTCTGCTGAGACCACCAACCTATATGTCTACTGAGACCACCAACCTATATGTCTACTGAGAACAGCACCTAGTCACAAAACCAGATCAGATAGAAACAATGATTTATATGACAATCAAATTAAGAAACAAGAAAAGAAACTAAAGCAAAACTGAAATGCAAGCTTGTTAAAAATCAACTTACCCAAGCCTTTGTTAGTTAAAAAATTCAATTAGTATAAGAATACATCAGGATCTTCAGCAATTAAAGGTTTGCGAATTATTTTTTAAAGTTTCAAACTCAAACCACATTCATACATATTTTTGTTTGTTTGTTTGTTTTTTAGAAGTCATCACTGGTATTGAAATATGTAAACTACAAGCTACAGAGAAATGAGAAATCTTACTATCAAAGGACTGGAATAACTCGGGTTTATCTGCCAGCTTCACTGCATTTTCCACTGCCACTTCTAGATCCACACCCGATGGATCAGACTTTTCTTTAGGAGAGGAGCCCAGGGATCGTAACCTTTGTTTGATCATGTCACTTTTCCCCTTAATATCGAGAATATCAGTTTTCCCCTTGCTTTCTTTGCACAGTTCGGTATCTGGTATTACCTCCCCTACATCTCTAATGTCTGAACCACTTTTGAATAATCCAGTTGCATAATTTACAAAAGCATTCAAGTGCGGGGCTACGTTAAATGACCCAAATGAAGCTGACCTACTTTCAGATCGAGTGGGCTGCTGGACTACCGGAATATCCACCGGAGTTGACTGAGATTGTGATTTCTGTTGCTCAAATTCTTCAACACTTAATTTAGAAAGGACCACCTTGGCAGACTCAATGTCTTCCGCAGATACTGGCCCTTTAGAACTTTCTGATACAGGGAGATAAACAATGTTCCCGATTCTCATTTCTTTTGGTGATGACCCAAGGTTTGGACTAGAGTCCTGAATTTTATCACTCTCATTCCCACTGAAAAACACAGGCCGAGACTCTGGCTCGGTGTCTAATGCTATCAAATCATTTTCGTTTTTTGAATTACATGGAATTTCATAAGAATTACTGGAAACTTTTGTGCTTGTTTCATTTGCCGTAAAGGAATCATGCACTTTTTCAAAATCGGGCAAGTCAGATTCGGAAGATACAAATTCTCCAAATTCGTTTGCGGATGTCATTTCTAATTCACCAATATGACTGTTTTGTTCCCTGTCAGTCACTTGACCGATGCTAGGAACTTTGAACTGACCATTGTCACCTTTTACAGGAGAGTTGGTCGCTGACACGCCCCCTTGACTAGTGGAACATGAACATGAGCTGGCAGTGTCTGATTGAGGACTTGGGGTGATTACACTGGTTGTGCATGTAATGTCAGTCGGGACGAGTTCAGCTTCGTTGTTGCCTGCGTATGATGCTGCTCGTGCAACCTCAAAACTCGGATGACCTTCACACCAAGACTTGAAGAGAGGACAACTCCTGTCGTGGTACACCTCTGGTTTCTTACTCCCATCCCTGTGAAAAAATTCACGGTATCTTTTTAAATTCAATCAGTCAATCAAGGAATAGGCTATTTCACTTTAAAGTAAAGTTTAGATATGAAAATTTTCTGTGTCAAATACACTGGTAAAATTGCAACATATGTTTAACAGATATAGGGCTCACGGTGGGTGTGACCAGTTGACAGGGGGTGCTTACTCCTCCTAGGCACCTGATCCCACCTCTGATGTGTCCAGGGGTCCGTGTTTTCCCAACTCTATTTTGTATTGCTTATGGGAGTTATGGGATTGATCACCGTTATCTTCGCCTTTCATATGTTAAACATATGATTAACATGTTTTGAAACATATGATAATCATATAAAAGGAGCACTCAAGGTAAACAGATGTTGTGAAACATATGATTAACATAATTATGTTTATAGTATGGATAACATGTGTTTGTACATGTATTACTTTATGCCATATAAGCAGAATTTTTAGCGAGGATTTAATTTTGGCATGATTAGCGATGGATGAAGTCACTAAAACTGAATATCGTTAACAATTATTCCATATCAGAGGTAACAGTTACATATCCTGGAATTATAAAGTCACTAAAATTAGCGCCCGCTAAATATATATACCCATTTTTGGGGGAAAATTGCAAAATTTGTTTCTCAATAAAAATTCCACTAATACGGTAGTAACATCTTTTCACATCCACTGGTGATAAGGTTCTTATTTATATGTATATATACATCCTTTGTTTCGACTGACAAGGCTAAATTACATCTAGTAAACTTTGAAAGAACAAGGATCATGATATTCCTATCTCAAACACTCACCTTTGCCCTTTGACCTTCATGGCAGCAATATCATGATACATGGCTGCACTGACCACCATGTCCATCGGAGCTATGACACCGTACCGCTCCGCTCCGTGTTCCAGGACCAACGGATCAGAGACATTGGGATCAAACATGACAGCGTTAGGGGTCACCAGTAACACTCCACTCACGACACCCTGCAGAAGATAATCACAAAAACGTAACAGGACCACTAAGTAGAGATTCCCCTCCCGACATGAAATACATAGAAATACATGAGGCATAAAAGTGTAATGGCCTTGGCTGTATCCCCTTCACAAATAGCTGTGCAAGGGGATAAAGGCTCGGATAATCTGATAATGCGCATGACTCATGATTATTTGCATTAGTTGTTCTGAATGGTGTTGAAAATTAGTCAATGTAGTAGAATTAATTTTTTTTTTTTTTTTTTTTTAACGAATAGATTTTGAAAAATCATGCAAGCAGTGCAAACGAAACAGTTGAAAAATGGTGGTGGTGAAGGAGGGGGAGGGGGGCATAACCCACAATGCTCACCAGTCATTCTGTTATTACAGAGGTTTAATAAAAATACTGTGAAATTTGGACTCCTTATTTTTTTTTTTTTTTTTGCTCCCCAATAAGTAAAACCAAACTTGAATCTCAATCATAAATTCAAAGCTGCACAATAAAACTATGCTTTTCATATCAATTTCATAAACAGTTTTGTCTACTTGAAAAGAGATTTCACATATTCCTTGCAACACCTCGTACCCCTATCAAGTTAAACCCTTGAGAAGAGCAATGCCTTTCTATTAAAGCCGCATTCCCACTCTAGGGGCCAAGATTTGAATGAACTTCACAAATATACAGTAAAATATCTGTATCTTGAATATGGGTTATTTCGAATACCCTGCTTATGTTGAAACTGATCGCCAGTCCTGGCCATATTCTCTATAAAACTCCGGATATCTCAAAATACCCTGCTTATGTCGAAGTGTCTTCAAGGTCCCAAGTCTATAACCTTGTTTATCTCAAAAAGCAGTCAATTTTCCGCTCTTTTTGGATACCTGGTCTCATTACCTCACACATTCTCGTCCGTGGCTATTCACACCAGTTCTAACTGGCGATTGCTAAGCATCCCCCACCATATGTGAGGGTTCCCTGTTGCGGTAATTGGTATGACAGCTTGGGTATTTAGTGCAGTCTTCAAACATAAAATCCGTTAAATTCATGGCCAATTATACCCTATTAATCCCACCTGATATCAAGGATAGCTATTAAATAATTAACAAGTTTGATAGAGTACTGTTTTGTCTACTTGTATTGTGCAGTCAAAGGGTACTAGAATGAAGTTAATCATGAAAATGATAATGCATTCATAAAAATTTACAATACTTGTAGGCCCTGGGAATTGTAGTTTAAACAACCTGTACTACAAAAGGAACAATTAAACATTTAGATATGGCATTTTGTGTCCAGTTAAATGACTAAGATATGGCCCCTCCCCAAATGAATTCAGTTACCAGTATTCAAGAATGGTGTGCTAAAATTCCTTAACATTGTTCCTTTTTTTTCTATATGATATTTAATGTGAGAAGTAGATAAACATGTTGACAACCTCACTCTGATCGGAAAAGTTCATGTGAACCTCTGGTTCTGGTGAACTACAACTCATCAATATACACAAAATATACACAAATTTTATGCATTGATCTGGCAAGTAAATTGGATGTAGATCATCAGAATATTCATTTGACACATGTAACAGCTGGCCAATGACCTGATGTGTGACAATACAAAACAGCCACGATGGAAACCCCTTCCTCTCACCCAATCACCACCAAAACAAGAGGGGGGAAATGTTATAGATCAAATACAGAGATGTGTAAAAATAAAAACCCTAACCCATTGTTACCTTTTTGTCATCAGAGTTTGCTGTCAAATATGCCTGTAGAAGGATAGGTTTTATATGTGAATACATGTATGTAGCAAAACTACAGACCTGTAGGCCTCGAGAGTCACCTGAATATGATGCAACAATTTTTAAAATCAAAATCTGCTATAGCATGCACCACATGTCACACAGTACACATCATATACTGCAGGCCTATCTTGATCAGAATTTCATAGACTGCTCACTAGAACATACGACGGAATATTCAAGCTGCTAATCTCAGATTTCTCCTACTACACTTGTTTGGAATAAAATCAATACAATCATAAAAATATTTTTCTTTGTCAATAATGGACTTATATATATCTTATTTAACACCTGTCCCGTGGGACACTTGGAAAATGATCTTTTCACTTGTGACCTTGCAATCTAAAGGAAATGATTTTTAGGTATACACGACCCATGTAGAATATTACAATCATGAATATTTTGTCAATTAAAAGCTGAGGAGTAAAAGTACATGGCTTTTGGCATGTCATAATCATGCCCAGTCTCTATAAGTTGTACATAACTGTAACCTAATCCAACATATCGATCAGAAAGAGTAATGATAACCGAACCCCATTAATCAGAATATAAGCCGAGTTCAATTCATCCTAGCTCAGCTATAAATATTTGGTGGCTGAGGATAAAGACTGACTAAATGACCTTCAAAACTAGGACTGTCACAGGATACATGACTTAGGTGACCCATCTGGTATTTAGAAAGATGCAAAGTATTATCATACACATCTGACAATGAAGTATGTAGTATACAGTACAACTATACATACTGTCTATACAGGTGCTAAAATGTTAATCAAATTCTAATAAATATATAAAAAAAATATTAAATTTTTTAAAAAGAAAATGACAGACATGATGATCCCATATTTAGAGTAATTTCACCAACACACACAATCTAACACATCAAATCTGATGACACATCTTAGTTTTCCACTATTATAATTGGATTTTCTGAGTGCATGCAATTTTCACAATGGCAAAATTCATCATTCTGAATTTCATCACCATAAAACTGAATTGTATAGCCTGAGAGGCTTGAAGAGCTTTCTCTGGTTATGATTTAAGACATTATCGTACTAAAAAACAAATGCCCTGCCTCATATTGCAAAGCACTATCCACGCCTAACTCTTCAAACAGCCATGAAAGATTCTTAACAGCTACAGAGTTCTTAAAATAAACATAGCCTTTTATCAGTCCACAAGATTTTGTATAAATTCAATTATCATCAAGAAACATGCTATAGTTCTAAAATTTCTCATGGTGCTCCAAACTTTTGTCTAATTATTTGCCAAAGCTAGGTATCTGACTACTTACCCCCCACCCCCCCCCCCCCCCCCCCCCCCCCCCATAAATTAAGTGTTTAGCCTTCTTAGACTAATTAAGTGTTGAACAGACTAATTAAGAGTTGAACATTCTAATTAAGTGTTCACACTACCTAAATGAAGTGTTTTAAAAGATTCTAATCAAGTGTTCACACTACCTAAATGAGGAGTTTTAAAAGATTTGAAATAAATATTCACACCACCTAAACGAAGTGTTTTTAAAGATTTGAACTAAATTTTCACACCATCTGAACTTAAAGTGTTTTAAAAGATTTTAACTGTTTACTACACCTAAACTACATGTTTAAGAATCTAACTAAATGTACAAAATTTACAATTTCTAATCCATTTATAGACATGACCTTGACCTACTAACCTGTCCATCAGTGATGTGTTTTGCATGGACCTTGATGAAGCGTTCATAACACTCCTGGTCAAGTTCCCGGGCCTCTTCCTCAGACAGTTTGTGAGGAACATGGAATTCCGTCTTCTCTTCTGTGGGTGAAGAAATGGGGGTGGGGATGCGTTCCACATGACCAGGCACTCGGGATGGAGGCTTATCGGCCATCTTTATTAGTGGCACATCCTAAAAAATGAACTTCCTCTTTTACAATCAAAGCATCAAGAATCACTGTAACAGTATTTCACATAATAACTATTCCTGAAGCTTTCAAATACTACTTCCTGATACATTTACATGTAATTAATACAACATTCACACTCTTCTGTAATAGCTTATAAATTCTCTCAGTTTGCTATCTATTTCCTTAATGCAAGTCTTATTTTGCGTTCCCTAATTATGTGTACAGTTATATCATATAGACCTGTACTGTTTGCATTGTATATTACTGTTTATATCATATAGACCTGTACTGTGTGTATCGTATATTACTGTTTATATCATATAGACCTGTACTGTGTGTATCGTATATTACTGTTTATATCATATAGACCTGTACTGTTTGTATCGTATATTACTGTTTATATCATATAGACCTGTACTGTGTGTATCGTATATAACTGTTTATATCATATAGACCTGTACTGTTTGTATCGTATATTACTGTTTATATCATATAGACCTGTACTGTTTGTATCGTACATAACTGTTTATATCATATAGATCTGTACTGTTTGTATCGTATATAACTGTTTATATCATATAGACCTACACTGTTTGTATTGTATATAACTGTTTATATCATATAGATCTGTACTGTTTGTATCGTATATAACTGTTTATATCATATAGATCTGTACTGTTTGTATCGTATAACTGTTTATATCATATAGATCTGTACTGTTTGTATCGTATATAACTGTTTATATCATATAGACCTGTACTGTTTGTATCGTATATAACTGTTTATATCATATAGACCTGTACTGTGTGTATTGTATATTACTGTTTATATCATATAGACCTGTACTGTGTGTATCGTATATAACTGTTTATATCATATAGATCTGTACTGTTTGTATCGTATATAACTGTTTATATCATATAGATCTGTACTGTGTGTATCATATATCACTGTTTATATCATATAGACCTGTACTGTTTGTATCGTATATAACTGTTTATATCATATAGACCTGTACTGTGTGTATCGTATATAACTGTTTATATCATATAGATCTGTACTGTTTGTATCGTATATAACTGTTTATATCATATAGATCTGTACTGTGTGTATCATATATCACTGTTTATATCATATAGACCTGTACTGTTTGTATCGTATATAACTGTTTATATTATATAGACCTGTACTGTTTGTATCGTATATAACTGTTTATATCATATATAACTGTACTGTTTGTATTGTATATAACTGTTTATATCATATAGACCTGTACTGTGTGTATCGTATATAACTGTTTATATTATATAGACCTGTACTGTTTGTATCGTATATAACTGTTTATATCATATAGACCTGTACTGTTTGTATCGTATATAACTGTTTATATCATATAGACCTGTACTGTTTGTATCGTATATAACTGTTTATATCATATAGACCTGTACTGTGTGTATCGTATATAACTGTTTATATCATATAGACCTGTACTGTGTGTATCGTATATAACTGTTTATATCATATAGAACTGTACTGTTTGTATCGTATATAACTGTTTATATCATATAGACCTGTACTGTTTGTATCGTATATAACTGTTTATATCATATAGACCTGCACTGTGTGTATCGTATATAACTGTTTATATCATATACAACTGTACTGTTTGTATCGTATATAACTGTTTATATCATATAGACCTGTACTGTGTGTATCGTATATAACTGTTTATATCATATAGACCTGTACTGTGTGTATCGTATATAACTGTTTATATCATATAGACCTGTACTGTTTGTATCGTATATTACTGTTTATATCATATAGAACTGTACTGTTTGTATCGTATATAACTGTTTATATCATATAGACCTACACTGTTTGTATTGTATATAACTGTTTATATCATATAGATCTGTACTGTTTGTATCGTATATAACTGTTTATATCATATAGATCTGTACTGTTTGTATCGTATAACTGTTTATATCATATAGATCTGTACTGTTTGTATCGTATATAACTGTTTATATCATATAGACCTGTACTGTTTGTATCGTATATAACTGTTTATATCATATAGACCTGTACTGTGTGTATTGTATATAACTGTTTATATCATATAGACCTGTACTGTGTGTATCGTATATAACTGTTTATATCATATAGAACTGTACTGTTTGTATCGTATATAACTGTTTATATCATATAGATCTGTACTGTTTGTATCGTACATAACTGTTTATATCATATAGAACTGTACTGTGTGTATCGTATATAACTGTTTATATCATATAGATCTGTACTGTTTGTATCGTATATAACTGTTTATATCATATAGACCTGTACTGTTTGTATCGTATATAACTGTTTATATCATATAGACCTGCACTGTTTGTATCGTATATAACTGTTTATATCATATAGACCTGTACTGTTTGTATCGTATATTACTGTTTATATCATATAGAACTGTACTGTTTGTATTGTATATAACTGTTTATATCATATAGACCTGTACTGTGTGTATCGTATATAACTGTTTATATCATATAGACCTGTACTGTGTGTATCGTATATAACTGTTTATATCATATAGACCTGTACTGTTTGTATCGTATATAACTGTTTATATCATATAGACCTGTACTGTTTGTATCGTATATAACTGTTTATATCATATAGACCTGTACTGTGTGTATCGTATATAACTGTTTATATCATATAGACCTGTACTGTGTGTATCGTATATAACTGTTTATATCATATAGAACTGTACTGTTTGTATCGTATATAACTGTTTATATCATATAGACCTGTACTGTTTGTATCGTATATAACTGTTTATATCATATAGACCTGCACTGTGTGTATCGTATATAACTGTTTATATCATATAGAACTGTACTGTTTGTATCGTATATAACTGTTTATATCATATAGACCTGTACTGTGTGTATCGTTATCATATAGATCTGTACTGTTTGTATCGTATATAACTGTTTATATCATATAGACCTGTACTGTTTGTATCGTATATAACTGTTTATATCATATAGACCTGCACTGTTTGTATCGTATATAACTGTTTATATCATATAGACCTGTACTGTTTGTATCGTATATAACTGTTTATATCATATAGACCTGCACTGTTTGTATCGTATATAACTGTTTATATCATATAGATCTGTACTGTGTGTATCGTATATAACTGTTTATATCATATAGACTTGTACTGTGTGTATCGTATATAACTGTTTATATCATATAGAACTGTACTGTGTGTATCGTATATTACTGTTTATATCATATAGAACTGTACTGTTTGTATCATATATAACTGTTTATATCATATAGATCTGTACTGTGTGTATCATATAATTATAACTGTTTATATCATATAGATCTGTACTGTGTGTATCATATAATTATAACTGTTTATATCATATAGATCTGTACTGTGTGTATCATATATAACTGTTTATATCATATAGACCTGTACTGTTTGTATCGTATATAACTGTTTATATCATATAGATCTGTACTGTGTGTATTGTATATAACTGTTTATATCATATAGAACTGTACTGTTTGTATCGTATATAACTGTTTATATCATATAGACCTGTACTGTTTGTATCGTATATAACTGTTTATATCATATAGACCTGCACTGTGTGTATCGTATATAACTGTTTATATCATATAGAACTGTACTGTTTGTATCGTATATAACTGTTTATATCATATAGACCTGTACTGTGTGTATCGTATATAACTGTTTATATCATATAGATCTGTACTGTTTGTATCGTATATAACTGTTTATATCATATAGACCTGTACTGTTTGTATCGTATATAACTGTTTATATCATATAGACCTGCACTGTTTGTATCGTATATAACTGTTTATATCATATAGACCTGTACTGTTTGTATCGTATATAACTGTTTATATCATATAGACCTGCACTGTTTGTATCGTATATAACTGTTTATATCATATAGATCTGTACTGTGTGTATCGTATATAACTGTTTATATCATATAGACTTGTACTGTGTGTATCGTATATAACTGTTTATATCATATAGAACTGTACTGTGTGTATCGTATATTACTGTTTATATCATATAGAACTGTACTGTTTGTATCATATATAACTGTTTATATCATATAGATCTGTACTGTGTGTATCATATAATTATAACTGTTTATATCATATAGATCTGTACTGTGTGTATCATATAATTATAACTGTTTATATCATATAGATCTGTACTGTGTGTATCATATAATTATAACTGTTTATATCATATAGATCTGCACTGTTTGTATCGTATCTAACTGTTTATATCATATACAACTGTACTGTTTGTATCATATATAACTGTTTATATCATATAGATCTGTACTGTGTGTATTGTATATAACTGTTTATATCATATAGATCTGTACTGTGTGTATCGTATATAACTGTTTATATCATATAGAACTGTACTGTGTGTATCGTATATAACTGTTTATATCATATAGAACTGTACTGTGTGTATCGTATATAACTGTTTATATCATATAGATCTGTACTGTTTGTATCGTATATAACTGTTTATATCATATAGATCTGTACTGTGTGTATCGTATATAACTGTTTATATCATATAGATCTGTACTGTGTGTATCGTATATAACTGTTTATATCATATAGAACTGTACTGTTTGTATCGTATATAACTGTTTATATCATATAGATCTGTACTGTGTGTATCGTATATAACTGTTTATATCATATAGAACTGTACTGTTTGTATCGTATATAACTGTTTATATCATATAGAACTGTACTGTTTGTATCGTATATAACTGTTTATATCATATAGAACTGTACTGTTTGTATCGTATATAACTGTTTATATCATATACAACTGTACTGTTTGTATCATATATAACTGTTTATATCATATAGATCTGTACTGTTTGTATCGTATATAACTGTTTATATCATATAGAACTGTACTGTTTGTATCGTATATAACTGTTTATATCATATACAACTGTACTGTTTGTATCATATATAACTGTTTATATCATATAGATCTGTACTGTTTGTATCATATATAACTGTTTATATCATATAGAACTGTACTGTTTGTATCGTATATAACTGTTTATATCATATAGAACTGTACTGTTTGTATCGTATATAACTGTTTATATCATATACAACTGTACTGTTTGTATCATATATAACTGTTTATATCATATAGACCTGTACTGTGTGTATCGTATATAACTGTTTATATCATATAGACCTACATTGTGTGTATTGTATATAACTGTTTATATCATATAGACCTGTACTGTTTGTATCATATATAACTGTTTATATCATATAGACCAACACTGTGTGTATCATATATCACTGTTTATATCATATAGACCTGTACTGTGTGTATCGTATATAACTGTTTATATCATATAGAACTGTACTGTTTGTATCGTATATAACTGTTTATATCATATAGACCTGTACTGTTTGTATTGTATATAACTGTTTATATCATATAGACCTGTACTGTGTGTATCGTATATAACTGTTTATATCATATAGATCTGTACTGTTTGTATCGTATATAACTGTTTATATCATATAGACCTGTACTGTTTGTATCGTATATAACTGTTTATATCATATAGACCTGTACTGTGTGTATCATATATAACTGTTTATATCATATAGATCTGCACTGTTTGTATCGTATATAACTGTTTATATCATATAGACCTGTACTGTTTGTATCGTATATAACTGTTTATATCATATAGACCTGTACTGTGTGTATCGTATATAACTGTTTATATCATATAGATCTGTACTGTTTGTATCGTATATAACTGTTTATATCATATAGATCTGTACTGTGTGTATCATATAATTATAACTGTTTATATCATATAGACCTGTACTGTGTGTATCGTATATAACTGTTTATATCATATAGAACTGTACTGTTTGTATCATATATAACTGTTTATATCATATAGATCTGTACTGTGTGTATCATATAATTATAACTGTTTATATCATATAGATCTGTACTGTGTGTATCATATAATTATAACTGTTTATATCATATAGATCTGTACTGTTTGTATCATATAGATCTGTACTGTGTGTATTGTATATAACTGTTTATATC
Organism: Ostrea edulis; assembly: GCF_947568905.1. Taxonomy (NCBI): domain Eukaryota; kingdom Metazoa; phylum Mollusca; class Bivalvia; order Ostreida; family Ostreidae; genus Ostrea; species Ostrea edulis. Next base: position 6,655,636 of record NC_079169.1, on the reverse strand, counting down.
ATATAGACCTGTACTGTGTGTATTGTATATAACTGTTTATATCATATAGAACTGTACTGTGTGTATCGTATATTACTGTTTATATCATATAGACCTGTACTGTTTGTATTGTATATAACTGTTTATATCATATAGACCTGTACTGTGTGTATCATATATAACTGTTTATATCATATAGACCTGTACTGTTTGTATCGTATATAACTGTTTATATCATATAGACCTGTACTGTGTGTATCGTATATAACTGTTTATATCATATAGACCTGTACTGTGTGTATTGTATATAACTGTTTATATCATATAGATCTGTACTGTGTGTATCATATAATTATAACTGTTTATATCATATAGACCTGTACTGTGTGTATCGTATATAACTGTTTATATCATATAGAACTGTACTGTTTGTATCATATATAACTGTTTATATCATATAGATCTGTACTGTGTGTATCATATAATTATAACTGTTTATATCATATAGATCTGTACTGTGTGTATCATATAATTATAACTGTTTGTATCATATAGATCTGTACTGTGTGTATTGTATATAACTGTTTATAT